>NC_137817.1:39773819-39798819 GCF_963921795.1 Nannobrachium achirus
TTTTATGAGTTGCGGCCACTTGTGCCTGGCAGGCTTCTTCTGTCACGCCTGCTGGCCCCTTACATTAAATCTACTTCCACAATGAAAATATCTCCCAGCTGCACACAGTCCCTTCTGCTTCCACTGAGGGTCCATTTGGTTTCATTTGTACACTCTCAGAGTTACAGACCTGTTATGGTCATTCAGGCCTATCTCTTCATGTGTTTTTGTTAATATTATTGTCCACTCATGTTGTACATCCTTGGCAAAAATGGAATTTTGACAAAGAATGTCCACAACAAGCCAGCATCGCGATGACCACTGAAGATCATTTAAAGGGCCAGTTCACCTCTGGGGCAACCAGATCTTATTTTATTGTTGTTTGGGACACGATCAACACAATCCGGAGTTATTTTTTGTGTTCAATCTGTGTTTTGAGATATTTTAGCATTTCAGCATGAATGATGATGCATTTTGCATCATTTGATGCAGCATGATGACTCATATGATGCAAAATGCATCATCGTTCACGCTGAAATACTAAAATATCTCAAAACACAGATTGAACACAAAAAATAACTCAGGATTGTGTTGATCTTGTCCCAAACAACAATAAAATAAGATCTGGTTGTCCCAGAGGTGAACTGGCCCTTTAACTTATTTAACTAATCTCATGCTTTGGAAGCGGTCACATATGAATGAACGCTGGTCCTAGTTCCTGTCATATGGGGACAAGAGGGAAGAATAGGCACCGGGAGCTCCAGTTTTGCCATCCTAAGTAAAATGGATGACCCTCGCAGGTCTGTAACGCTTGAGAGTGTACAAATGGAACCAAATGGACCCTTATTTGGTTTGGCATTTGGTTCCATTTGTACACTCTCAAGAGTTAAGGTGGTCCTTCAAATTAAAACGTTTGGGAACCACCTGTATTGTAATTGCATGGCATGCCAGCTCCGACACAGGGATAAACCAGTTCTGGAAGGGGCTCCAAATGTGATGGAACCGATTCCGGTTCCTCAACGTTGGATCCAGATCCGGATCCCAAACCCTGTAATCCTGGGCAGAACCGCCATGGCTCCCCGCTGTGAGACCAGTGCTCCTAAAGAGCAAGTGGGGACCACCTAGCGCTGGGAGCCACTGGTGACAAGTACTTTTGATTATTATGCCTGCACTCCCTGCCAAGGCTAAATTTAAACGTTCCCATAATGTGGCCGAAATAAGACTTGGGAATGGCCTGCCCTGTGTGTATGAGAGAGAGAGAGAGAGAAGGGGGGGGAGGACTGTGTACTGTATGTGTGTGTACGCGTGTGTGTGTTTAGGGTCTTTTCTGGTCAGCGTTGTCGCACAGTCCGAGGGATAATAATAGGATGTGCTACAATCAAGCGAGGCAACAGCACAGGACTTCCCACGTCTTCCACTACTCTGGTGACACTCGTGTCATTCTTTAACCCCCTTCTTCCCTCCACTGCTACCCTGTGTCCTCCTGCCCCCGATCCTGCCCCCCCTCCCTCCATAACGCCTCCCTAGAGAGTACACAGTACACACGCAAAACTCGTACGTAAAACAAGATGAGAACGAAAAAGAACGCTGTAAAAGCGACGACGACAACATGACACTTTGTAGGAGACCCCGCGGCTCCCAGGGACGAGCATGCATTCCCTGTTTATCTTTGCTTAAAAATAACTTTGGAAAGGGGACGATCGATCCCTTTTCGCCCTGCCGCGGGAAACGAGGGGGAAACGACAAGGAAGAAGGAGTTGTGATAGAGGGAGGAAAGAAGAGATGATGGAGGGGACGGGGGGGGGACGGGGTGCGGGGCGTGAGAATTTTGACGACATTTGGCATGTGTGTGTGACGGCCCCTCTGTGTTGTTTCCCATGGTCTCTCATACAGTAGCCCCCCGCGCCTCCTCGGCTACTAGCTGCCCCTGCTATTCTAACACTGACGCAAAATGGCCGAGCGGGGCTCACACGCGCTCCGGCAGCGGTGGAGCAAGAGGCCTTCGGAGACGTGTGTTCTATATAAAGGAATCTCCATGCGAGCAGCAGAGGAGCAGAGAGAGGTCAGCGCGGACCTCTGCTTTGCTTGGCTCCCACCTCCATGTTTCAAAGGATCTGCTTATGGTTTCTGTCAGAGATGCACGGCCATTTTTCACCCCATTAACAACTATCATTACCAGCCCAACTGGAGGCTATAATTGGGCTGGCAGTGGAAAAGAGTTGTCAAAACACAATTAAATTCCATGCTATGGCGAAGGGGAACAGAGAGAAAGAGAGAAGGGAGAGAGCGTTGGACGGCCCATAACATAATATCCCTGGCTTTTGCAATGCCCAAAAATAGGAAAGAAAAACATGAAAACCATTACTTTGCGTCGGAAGATTTCAAGGGAAAATGATGTGGAGGGGGTGACCTGAGCACGCCAAACGACAGGGCTACTGGAAACATAACAAATAATCACTCTGGGTGTCAGCCATGAAGAATGGACACATTAAAATCCCTATCCGGGAAATCAAAAGGCTTCGACACAATCTAGATCCTGTGAGAGGAAGCTGAACTGCGTCTGTGACCACGATGTGACTTGGAGAGAAAAATTACCATCCAGGGATAAATATATCCATGATAAATACATTGCATATACCGTATGTCAGAAGGCTAGCATGACTCGGTCATAAAGAAAAAGCACAATTAAGGCCTTTGGGGAGTCGCGGGGACTGGGAACCGACCAGCTTGACATATTGAACCCAGCTCAACTTTAAGGCAAGGGAATAGGGATACGGCTGATGGTTTTGATGGGTTTGCAGGCCTAGCAATAGATCTGAACTCCTGGTAATCCTGCTTCGGGACCCTGCAGGGTTGAGCATTCTAGATATCAGCACTGCTGAGGTATTAGCAGACTCACAGCATTAGTCCTTTAAATATATCTGCACAACTGTTTTGGCCAGTATGGAGCCACATTACTTTGACAATGTGCTCTAAGTCTTTGGTGCTGTGAAGTTACTGTACAGGAATGGCTATCGTTAGCTTGTAGCATACCACCTATGCATGTGAGGATTAGAATTTAGGCTCCTGGCAGACAGCTGTGCACATCCTTGCAGATTATGCAGCATTTGTTTCTAATAATAATAAAGAGTTATAAGCATGTTTAGGAACCGATACGCAGAACCAAAATGTCTATTATCTTTATGGGTACCCGGTACTTGGCATTTTGGATTCGGTTCCAACTTGAAACCAAATATCTGTACACAATCCTAGTAAAGATGCGTTTAATATGTACACCAGGGGTTTTCAAAGTGGGTGACGTGGCACCCTGGGGTGCCTTGACGGCAGTCCAATAATATTTGGAATTAATTTGAAAAAACTTAACTTGACACTTGAAAAAACATTTAGTATCATTTTAAACTTGAAGTACAAAGTTATTTTCAGTCAGTTCTAACCAAAATGGCTATTATCTCAACGTTTTCCTCGTAACATAATCACTAAAATATCGTCACTGTTGGGCAGAAACCTCGTATCTCCAAGTTTCAAATGTGTACGTCTTTTGGAAAAAGCAAAGCCCTGCTTCATCATACAAGACTGTCGCACAAAACTAGTGATGCGAGGCGTTGTGTGCTTGTAGATCTGCTGTTTTCACTAGTTTAGTACATTTTATAGATGAATACAAAACGAACGGTTTTGGACATACATGGTTTCCACCAACAACGACGATATGCTGGGAGTGAAAATTATAATGTAGGGGTGCCTCGGATTAAAAAAAATATTTATGGGGTGCCCTGAGACAAAAAGGTTTGGGAACCCCTGATGTACACATCACAGCAATAGGTCCTCTACGGGTAATATCCTTTTTGGTTTGACATTCTCAGAGTTAAATGAACAAACAGCGAGGACCTTAATGGCTAGTTCAAGCTGGTGGCTGTGTGCTATATGCAGTCTGTGGCCTGTGTCTCTACTGGCCCTACTGTAGTCCAGTGTGTGTGTCTGTCTGCAGGCTGACATAAAGCAGGGGAGAGCCATGCCTCTCTGCCTCTCTAATCTGCTCTGATTTATTGAGGCTCACTCCCCACTGCCCTGCTCTCCCCTTCCGCCGCTCACTGACGTACTGGGCCTCCTCGCAGGAGACAGCCTGGCGTCCACACGCACGCGCACACACACATGCACACACATGCATGCACACACGCACACAAATGCAATGCTGTCTCTGTTGCACGGTAGCACATGCAATCAGACCACAAGGGTCCTGTTGCTACCCCCAAATGAACACCAGATCAGGAAACCGAGTCATTGTACAGTTAGCACGCTATTAGTGCACAATAGAACGGAGCGGAGTGGGACACAACAGAGAAGAACGGAACAAAACAGAACAGGACACAATAACCCTTTGAGTCATGAAGTAATTGTGAAAGAAAGTAGTAGGCATTCACACACACACGCGCACATACACGCGTAAGAGCACACAGTGCCAAGTGTGTTTATTAGAAACATTTGCACATTTCATCATTCACAAAGAACAATGACAAACTACTTTAACAGACAAACGGCAGACAATCGATCGGTTGTACTCAAACCGTCACTGACACAAATTGTGGTGGAAGTTTACTTAACAGTGAAGTAGATAGAGATTATATTTGACCTGGACACTAGTATGGGGAAAAGAAAAAAATCTCTGTTCACAACAACAACCCAAGGAGTGAGAATAACAAGTGAACGATGAAGACTAGAAGATGGACACAGTGAAGGCACAAGCTGAGATAGAGACAGAGAGGTAGATAATCCTATGAATTAAGGCCAGCAGATCACAACACCTCAGTGTGTGTCACCGCGTGTCTCACTGTGTGTGTGTGTGTGTGTGTGTGTGTGTGTGTGTGTGTGTGTGCGCGTGTGTGCGCGTGTGTACTATGAATCACACTGTATAGACAGGTGTTTACAGTGAAGCTGGGTTATCTGTCTCCATTATACTAGCAGAGCTCAGCCTCCCAGGACCATTATCTACTCAGACCTAAGACACACACACACACACACACACACACACACACACACACACACACACACACACACACACACACAGTCACACACACACACACACACACACACACACACACACACACACACACACACACACACACACACACACACACACACACACAGGAAGCCCCTGTGCATACTACACGTTAAGTCTATTTTAACAGAAGCCGTGTCATGAGTACACATAGTGGGTGTATGTATGTATTTCAGGGCCAGTGACAACCCTCCAAACAGCCCAAACAGAGAGAGAGAGAGAGAAAGACCAAACATCTCCCTTTCCCCTGTTCAACGCTTTGATCTGCGTCGACGTTCCAAATACCATGTGACACCGCCATCAATCACGCCGCGGCCTTCACCACGGCTCCGATCCGCTGGGCCAGCGACGTGACCCCCCCAGTCACTTTACACTAATATTTGCTAGCATGGCGTGCTCACGCCACAGCCTCTAGTCTACTCCTGCTACACTGTGAAACATTTAGAGTGCTCATTTTAACTCTGTGAGTGTGCAAATAGACAGTGGCAGACAAAGTATATACAGTACTCAAGTAAATACCCAGGTATTCATCAAAAGTGAATGTTCCAAGAATCGTCAGAAATGCTCAGAAATCTAAAAAATTGTGCGAGCAGTTGTGAGCTTGTAGATCGGCTATTTTCACTATATTTGAAATAGATCTTAAGTGGTTCATTCATAATATGTTTTTGTACATTGCGGTCCTAAGAGTCCCTTCATGCTGTGGAGTGGAAATTGCAAAGAAAAGAAGAAAAAAAGTACTTAAAGGGATAGTTCTATCGATCACTCACCACATGGAGACTTGAATTTGTGGATATTATTTAGTTTTTGTCACATTCCTAAGATAACCAGTAAGACGCCCTGAGGGCGAGGTCGCGCTGAAACAACAGATGGACATTCCCAAATATGGTCTTAAAGGACAACTTTAGTTTTTTACAACAAGGGTTCATATTTTAGATTGTAATTAAAGAATATAAAAGATGAGTGTTAAAATGATTTCATTTACTTCTTTCTATTGTTTTAGAGATTATTATTTCAGCTCTGACATCACTGTGATGTCAGGGGAACCACTAACAGAATGGGTTTGCCGCTCTGACTTCACTGTGATGTCAGGGGAACCACACTAACAGAATCCCTTTTAAGACCATATATGGAGTTCCCTGATGTCATCAATATTAAGCCCATATCTAACAGGACTTCATATGGGAATGCCCATATATGAAGGACACATCGGCCACATACAGATGGCTAAGACAGCCCATATCTGTGTGGCTGGTTCAGGGATCTCCATGTATGGGTATAAAAGGGATTCATTGTATGTATGATGTCAGATGTCATAGACATCATAGGACTTTCACATAACGAATAACTGAGTAAGCATGTTAGGGATCTCACAGCATATCTCCATATACAGTACATGGATCTCCATATATGGGTACCAGGGGTCTCCATATATGGGTAACTGCTCCGATATACATCACTGGCCAGATGGCCAAGACATGGCGCGACCTCGCCCTTATCTTACTAGTATTGATGACATCAGGGATCTCCATACAGTTGTGCCATTTCAAAACTTCACATGACCTGCCATTGGCAAGACAGTAGATTTTCAGGGGATTTGCAGAACATTGAGCTTGTAGATCAGCTATTTTTGCTAATTTTATGACCTTCTCTGACTTCGAAGTATAAATCTACCTATGAGGTGGATTCTGCTTTTCAATGGGAATGGAGTTCTTGCCATTTGCAAGTTTCCGCAAAAATACGGCAAAACAGGGAAAGAATCATGTGGGAAAAGGTAAACACTGAAGAGTTGAAATGGCACATCTGTATATGGGTTGCTGTGCGCGCCGTGATGCGAGTCATACTTGCACATGAATTCTCTCTTGGCCATATATGGAGCGTGACATGAGGAGTGACGCACGGACGGACGTACGGACAGACATGATCTGCAGGTTTTCAAACGTACTAAATGCGACCTATGATCGCAATAATTTGATGACCAGCAGTAGAGACACAAAGAGCCTGCTTTGACTCAAAGAGTCTCCTCAAATTATTGTCTTAGGAATGTGACAAAAACTAAAGAATATACTTGAATTCAAGTCTCCATGGGGTGAGTAATCAATAGGAAAAAAATAAAGTCATTTTGGGGTTGAACTACTCCTTTAAGTACAGTACTCGAGTAAATGTACTTTGTTACTGTGTACCACTGACAAATGGACCATTTTGGTTTTAACGCATTTAGGCCGCATTATTACTTTAACCATTATTTTATGCTTTAACTATTGAAAAATGGCAGATATGCAAGCTCACAGCGCGGTACTCGGCTTGTATATCTGCTATTTTTTAAAAATCGTGACAATTTGAGCAAGTCTTTGAATATTTTGACCCGATTCTAAAAGTGACTTCTAACTCCTTCTAAGGTTTTTTGAAAAACCTATGTTTCTATATCAGTGGTTCTCAAACCTTTTCATGTCAAGGACCCACAAAATATTTGGCCACGGACCCTCATCTCAAAATATTTAGTTCCAGGGACCCCCAGAAGCCAAGTTTTGATCACATATATTCAAATATTTGCACACATTTTCATGACTTCACTGAATGAATTGCTACTCTACCTTCTAGCTTTTTAAAAATGTAATATTTCATTCAATTCTTTCTCTTCCTAAATGGAAAATCCCACTTCATAATTGTATATTGTTGGGAAAGGGTTGAGTAGCAATTCTGCACTGTGAGCTTGCATATCTGCTATTTTTCAATAGTTAAAGTATACAATAATTCCAGGTCTAAATGGAGATAAATGAGCACTCAGGACTTCACAGAGTACATGGGGACAGATGACTTCACTGCCCAATGCCGCTTTTGATGCTAAACACACACACAGTGACCTGGGATCTGGGTTTCATGTCCTCTGGCCATGGTTAAATGTTTTGTGATGAGGCATCAAAACCCAGGGCCCCTTATCTCCTTCTGCAAACAGTGTTTTACCGGAACACAGTTAAGAGTGTGTGAGAATGGATGTGAGTAAGATCAGATAGCGTGCATGTGTTTAACGTCGCTAATCAAGAGCGTAAGCACTTGAGATGTGCGTGTGCGTGCGTGTGTGTATGTGTACGCGTGCACACGTGTGTGTGTGTGTGTGTGTGTGACTGTGTGTGTGTGTGTGTGTGTGTGTGTGTGTGTGTGTGTGTGTGTGTGTGTGTGTGTGTGTGTGTGTGTGTGTGTATCAGTGTGTGGGTGAGTAAACATTGTTCTAACCCCCCGGGGAAAGGTACTGTCTGGTGCGTTCAAGGTTTGGGGGGGACTTGCGATATGAAAGTGGTTCCCCTCAATACTGTCTCCCGCCGACTTTTAATTGTGTTTGGGGGAGGTGTGTGTGTGTGTGTGTGTGTGTGTGTGTGTGTGTGTGTGTTGTGAGTGTGTGTGCATGAGTCAGGGCAGTATTAATGAAAACGGGCCACCTCATAAAAGGAGGACATGACTCAGGGTCAAAGGCAGTTCAGAGCAAGGCACAAAAACACACACAGATGGTGTGTGTGAGTGTGTCACTTCTTCATACACTGTGAACAGACACACACACACACACACACACACACACAACACACACACACACACACACACACACACACACACACACACACACACACACACACACACACACACACACACACACACACACACACACACACACACACACACACACACACACGTACGTTGAAGGACGTAAACAGCCACCTGCAGTCAGTCTAAATCACACTATAATCCTCACTCAGCATACATGCATGTATATAATAGAGTACATGAGTGGATGGATGGATGGATGGATAGGTGGATGAAGGGAGCGATGTATGTGGAACAATGGAAAGAATGGAAAGATGAAGGGATTTGAGAGGGAGGGTGTCAGCCAGAGTTCAACTGTGGACTGACTAAATTTAACCTCCATCCATCTCTCCATCTCTGCTCTCTCTCTCTGTATGTCTCTCTCTCTCTCTCTCTCTCTCTCTCTCTCTCTCTCTCTCTCTCTCTCTGATAGAGCAATAGAAGGAAGAAGGGAGGCTAATCGGTGGGAAGCTGCCCAGAGGCCCTGACCTGAGGCAGGAAGAGAGCCGCAGTGCATCTATGTGTGTGTGAGTGTCCAGAGCGGGTCGGGGGAGAGGGCATTAGCCTGCTCTAGCCTGGCAAGACACATGGGACCGGGTTCCCACCCAGCCTCTCTCCGCTCTCCATCTCTGTCCCCCGCCGGGCCACTTGGGTGTCCCTCCAGGGAATGGAGGGGTTTTTCCCAGGGCCGTGCCCAGCTCTCGCTGTCTCTCTCCCCTTGCCAACTGACCCCGAGTTCGAACACTGGCCTCCCCCCTATCTGTCCGTTCCCAGAGCTGTGGTCGTCAATCCTCCACGCACGCGCACACGCACTCACAGTCTCAGTCACCCACCATCATAATAGTCTGATACACAGACCATATTTTGGGGTTCAACTTTAACGTAATAGAATACCAAACAATGTTTGTCAGGATCTTTGAGGGCCAGATACATTTTCATGACCTTTAGGGATTATAGGGAATCTCTTGTCCTTTGTGTTAAGAGCATTAGAGTAGTCAGAAGCAAATGCGTCTCACACCAGAAGGTTTGGATGGATTTTTGGAAGTAGCGAGTCGATGCGTAGTTTGCGTACCTCTTGTCTCCACATTTGAGAAGCCTTGTTTAATCCACTGCTCCAACAATAATAATCAACCCACAAACCAGAACACACTAAAGATTTTAACTCATTGACTGCTACTGTTTATGACAAGTTTGATGAGTCATAGCCAACCTATACAATAGGGGTGGATATTGGCAAGAATCTCGCGATGCAATACGTACATATCACGATACTTGGGTCACGATGCAATAGTATCAAGATATATTGCAAATCTTTGCGATACGATACTATTGTGATACTATTACTATATATCATCTTTAAAAGCTGAAGGTGCTGCTCTAATGTTGTTTTCGTCGTTCGCAGCCATTTTCGAGAGAGACCTCACTCACTGAACCGTGGGAAGGGGAAGTAGCTACTATAGTACAGCGACATCTAGAGGCAACGCAGTGTCAGGACCGGACTTCTACCATTGTTTCCTATGCATGGGAACATGTTTTATTTTCCTCAAAGTATCGCGATACTACGGCCTGAAATATCGATACAGTACTGGCAAATAAACTATTGCGATGTATTGCCATATCTATTATATTGCCCACCCCTACTATACAACTGCCACTGACAAGTTTATTCTTTTATTACATTTAATTAATAATCTGGTTATAGAAACATGAAGTAGGCGTGATCAAAAAAATGGATCCCTGTCCACTCCCATGTTACATTTAGCAGGAAAACACCCATCTTTCTGTTTCCTGTTCCTGCGGAACGTCTGCAGTGTAAATAAACAATGCAGACACACTTTGGAACGACTTGACGGTTTAACGTGCAATCTTTTGTCGGAGACACCGTGGTGGATCGTGCACGATTATACTGTATTTACTTGAGATGGATATGCTGTGACTACTTTTAAAAGGTACGAAAAAACGAAAAAGCGTGTCAGGGAATGACCAAAGTCGAAAAAACAATGGTGGCGGTCAATGTGTAAGATATATTTTAACATTCTTTTGTTGTATTACCAGCTTTTTCCACACTTTTTTCATACTTTTCTTGCCGTTATTAACTCATACCCTGCCAAGCCCGAGGAACCCGAGAATTTCCCGATGTCCCACCCTGCCACGCCCGAGGAACCCGAGAATGGCCGCCATTTTGAAAAAAAAGGCATGATAGCGATCGCGAAATCGCATGTTTAACCCCCATAGCAACCCCATCTTTCAAGCATGGCAGCCATTTTTGTTTACATTATAGGAAAACATAGTGGCTGTTAACTCATGAATGCCTGAACGGATTTCCATTCTGATTTTTTTGTTTGAAAGCTGTGCGCAATGTGGACACACGTGGTGCATGATCTAGGCATGGGTGTGCATTATCCGTGCACTACTGATTACATGGAAGTCTATGGAGACTCATGGCAGGATTGGAGTACGAAGGTATTGTTAAATGGCAGCAGATGAGTTAATAGTCCACACTCCACAGTGTAGTGAGAAAGGAGAGTGGGGGAGTGACATGCAGCAAATGTTCACCAGGGCTGGGAATTGAAGCCGAGACTCTCTTGTCAGGCATCATGCCTATGTCGTGCACGCTTTAACCCTTCAGCTACAGACGACCCTATGTATGAGCAGTTTTAAAGGCATAACAGCACGCGCGCGCGCACACACACACACACAACCCTCATGATTCAGCTTCCAAATAACATGCAGGAAAGCGTGCGAAGTGTGTTTATGTGTGACAGAGAGGTAGAGAGAGGGAGACGTATGCAGAAAGAAAGAGAAAAAGGGTAAAGCGTAGAGAACGAGTCAGTGGTGAAAAGATCTGCCTTGGCAACAAGACTGGAGGTGTCATAAGCGCGCACACACACACACACACACACCCACACACACACCCACACACCCACACACACACACACACACACACACACACACACACACACGTCATAACTGAGAGAAAACTAGGCCAGTAAGGCCACACATGCTAAATCATAAAGACAAGAGGTGTTGCTGTGAGAAAGTGTGTGATGAAAAGGGTGATGCCTGAGTAATAATTGAACTGAACTGAACTATTGTCTGAACACGTGATTCTCTGCATTTCGCATATGTTAAACAATATACACCCTTGACTGTTTTGTTATAACGGACATTCAACATGCGTCCTGTAAACAGTATGCGTACAGATTTGACTTTGACTGATGACTTCATTACATATTAATGTACATTTTGTGTTCTCCATGAAAATATGGGACAAAACCATCGAACGAGTGACAGTGCTTTAAGCAGAAACAGCTCAAAGAGTTGGGTTTGGTTTCTATGTTTTTTTTTGTGTGTGTGTTTATAAAGTTTTGTTTGTATTATGATGACGTCCGCCCAGGGACTGCAGATGTAAATGACCTTTCAGCTATTTCTGGTGCAATAAATATATTATGCATTGACGACAAAAAAGACAAAAAAAGAAAGGAAAGGAGAGTTGATGGGAGATGAGGAGGGGAGGGGAGGGTGGAGGAGAAAAGACGCTAGGTGAGAAGATGAGAGTAGAGCGGAGCAGAGCAGAGGAGATGAGAGGGAATGAGAGGCGAGGCAAGGAGATGAGAAGAGAGGCGAGGTGAGCAGAGACAAATGACTCCACACAGATTACAACATACACACTGTAGAGTGGGAAGGAACAGAGAGAGTAGCGGAGGAGAGGAGCTGTGTTGGTCTAGTAGGGGCATGGTGTTAGACGTTTAGTTCCCAGGCTAGCTGTGTTTACCCTGGGCTATTTATGCTTTTCTCTCTCTCTCTCTCTCTCTCTCTCTCTCTCTCTCTCTCTCTGTCTCTCTCCCCCTCACACACACGGCCTGGCCCTATGCTGCCCCCTCCCCATCACCCCCCTTCCCCTCTCTCTCTCTCTCCTCTTTCCCCCTTTTCCCCTCTGGATCTCTGTAGGGTTATGTGAACGGCCAGGGAGGAGGGGTGAGAAAAAGTGAAGAGGAGTGTGAAAGAGAGAGAGAGAGAGAGAGAGAGAGAGAGAGAGAGAGTATGATTTGGGGTCATCACTGAGTCATCATATTCCCTGGTAAGGCCAGTTGAATGGTGTGTGTGGCGTGGTGTGTGTGTGTGTGTGTGTGTGTGTGTGTGTGTGTGTGTGTGTGTGTGTGTGTGTGTGTCATAACTTTCCATATGTGTATATGTGTGTGTGTGGGTGGTGAGGTTTGCACATTCCAAGCAGTAAATGTGTTTGCGGGAGTGACTGTGTGTGTGAGCGCCCCTGTACAGTGTGTCTGCGTGGGCATGTGTGTGTGTTTCTGTGTGAAATATGTCAGGGTGAGCTGTGAGCTTGCTGCTTCACACACGCACGCACAAAATAATCATATTTTAACTGGGGACCCCCCCCACCCTGACGAGCACTAAGATTTAGGGAATTACATTTTGTATAACAGGGTTCTATTGTGAAAATAGCAGATCTACAAGCTCACAACGCTTCGCAACGTTTCTGCCTCTCATATTTGACAATTTGGCCAATGTTTAATTTGGCATTTTAAAGATGTTTAAAAAGTCCTTAAATTGTCACTTGTGAAATGTGCAGAAACCCTCTATACACTTAAACTTTATGTTGGTTTATTTACTGTTGAGTGGGAAAACAATGTTTCACATTAAATGAATCATCTGGGGACCCCCCAAAATAATTTAGGGACCCCCCTGGGGGTCCCGACCCACAGGTTGAGAATCACTGCTGTAGCAGACGCACGCATTAGCTACTCCCACTTAAATATAACAGGGTGAGCTACATGCAAGGATCAAATGCAATCTTTTTTTTTACTTTACTTCCACAGAACATGACAGATTCATTGAATAGCTTGATATGCAGTTATGCACCCATGCAAAACACAAACAAAACCATAGTAGGCCTAATGTAGACAACAAGCTACAACCTACTTTCTATCTAAAAGAGCCTTCCTCCGAGCTGGAATCTATAATTACTAAAAGAAAGAGACGTTTATGTTTTGTTTTGCTTAGGAGCTATTTAATGGAAGTTCGATCGGTGAATATTTCTTGTTCAAATGCAAATAAAAAGCAGAATGAAACTTGATTTAAGTCAACTGTAGTGGTTCCCAAACTTTTTTGCTCAAGACGGGCAAAAATCCGACGGGACCCAAACTAGTGAAAACAGCAGATCTACAAGCTCAGCTCGGCTATTTTCACTACTTCCAATGTTTTCCAATGTATGGTATTTCTAAGATTTTTCTTTGATTTCTTCATGAAATTGCTGAAAAAAGTAATTGAATTTACTTTTTAATTCATGAAAAAAATAGAATGGTAATGTTTTTTCGTGTTTTGAAATAATAGTAATTAAAAACAAAATATAGGAAACAAAAGACAAATAGACCCATAAAACTGTGTCCGCGACCCACAAATGCGTCCCGACCCAGTGCTTGGAAACCCGTCAACTACTGTATCTCTCTCTCTCCAAACACCTTGAGAGGAGAGGAGGCTCCGCTCGCTGACAATAGCAGCGTCATCAACACGTCCGCTCGCTGGACATAAAATTCACCAGACAATCACTGCATCCATTCACACATTGAGCCGCGTTGTGCTCAAACGGACATTACCCATACTCAGGGGTCCTGCCAACATAAAGTCTGTTGCGTGTCCGATCCTACTGAGCCGGAATGTTGCATTCATACTTACAGCCCCAACGTTTAAAGTCTGGAAAGCTTCCATAATATGTCTGAAATAAATTTCTAAAATGTCTGAAAGTGACTACAGAGACATCCACGCACATACAGAGACATTCAGAAACAGAGAGACATCCAGAGATTACAGACACATACAGAGACATCCAGACACATACAGAGACATCCAGACACAGTCACATACAGAGACATTACAGACACATACAGAGACATACAGACGGATACAGAGACACAGAGACATGCAAGACATACACATAAGCTAGCGATGGTTTGTGTCTGTCTACATGTACAACCCTCTCTTCACTGTTTCCCCTTCTACATTCCAACAAACTTCTTCCAAATTATTTTTTTTCCATTCTTCTTCTTTCCCCGGTCCTTTCATCTTTTCTCCCTCTCCCTCTCTCCCTCTCTCTTTCTCTTTCTCTATTTCTCTCTCTCTCTCTCTCTCCCCCAGCTCTCCCTCCCTGATATCTGTGTGGCCTGGCTTTGCCTCTCATCAGTAACTCGACCCGTAAACAAACCGCCTTAATGTGTCGTGGTTTCAGGGCCCCAAACTGCCAAATGTTAAAAGGACCGCGTTTCATCCTGGCGGCGAGGAAGAAAAAAAACTCCCCATGTTTCAGCCTTCCCCTCTTAAAAGGAGCCGTGCATCGTATCAGTTTGCTAAAGTGCGACTGGAAGGATAGATAGCGCGCGGCGGAGGAGAATATCTTTGAGGAGTTCCACATTGCCCCTGCTGATCAAAGCGCTTTCCAGCCTTTGTGGCTAATTGTAGGGGATTATCTGTGAGTGCTTGGAAAAGAACGGCCGTGTTTTATGGGCTCTGTGTGCTGGTGCCCTCTGTACACGTACGTACGTATGTACACACACACACACACACACACACACACAGACACACACGGATACTCACGTACGTACCAATGTAGACGTGTGTTCTTCACACGGATACGTATGTACATACGTACCAATGTGTTCTTGCAACGGTTGATATGCACGCAGCATGGATGCACACACACACACACACACACACACACACACACACACACACACACACACACACACACCTATACTGGTAGATGTGGTTTAGCAGGACCCTTTAGCTCAAACCTGCGGTTTACAACATTAGCAGGACACCACTTTCCACTTGCTTTACTAATATGTGGAGCATGTCAAAAAATCTATTTTGAGCCATAGAACACATATTTCACTTCAAAAGTTGAATAAACTCAACACAACTCAAGTTTTAACAATCTGACAAAATCCTACATTAGGAGGACATTAGATAATTAGGTTCTAAGCTCCGCCCATGTGAATTAACAGGACTAACTACATTAACAGGACAGCTGCAATTAAACACATGAAAATATGTCACTGCAGGGTATTTAAGGGTCAAATGTGATTAAATGTGACATAGCTAAACACAAACAAGGCATTCTATTGATGTTTTTAAATCTCTTCCTAAGACACATTTGTTTTTTCGCTGGCTTTTAATGTTCCTTAATTTTCCTGCGCAAATCGCTACACAGTATGTCTACACTCATGTCATCAACATGGATCTGTCCCATATAGCGCCCCCATCAGGCCGATTTTTTCAAACACATTTTTTGACACTGCTCCTACAAATTTTGCCCTAAAATCACGAAAATCGGTACACCCCACATTCTCTGAGCCAACCAAAACTATACATTGTCCACACAACTAGGAACCAATGCCAGTTACATCCGTCTTTGTGTATACATGTGACCTGACGGTCGCTTATCTCCCGATTAGGGAGTCTTACTGGTAGGCCTGTTTGTCATTTATGCACCATGTACAGCACTTCGGTCAATGTCTCTTGCCTACAGTGGTGTGTTACTGTTTCAACACCTGACTTGCCCTCAGGATCAACCATACAAGTGGAATATAAGCCAGTAAACATGCAGGACTGGAATGACATCAATACAAAGCTCTCTAACTAAGTGTTGTTGGTGCCACTGAGATGGTAAACTACAATTCAATGCAATATGACTACTGTGTGTGACTTAGCAGGCCTGAGAACAGGCTGAGAGATGTGATTTCAACATCTTCAATGTTGAGCTACTGTTAATAAAGTTCTGCAGTGAACAAACTAGCATTTTCATCCATCTTGGTCGAAGGGGGACATTGAAAATGTCATGACTGAGGGGTCAATAGACTTAAGCTTTGTGAAGTTAACTTTACAGCTCGTCTGTTATTCTTGACTTCTTTAGAGATTTTCATAAGAGATTTACTGGAAGGGTTATAAGACCAAAAACTATAGCTGAAAAACACACCAATCATGAACAAGGTTCAACATTTATTTGTTGTAGGACACAGGAATGTAGCCCTGCCCCGCTGTAATCAGACAAAATTCGGGGAAGACCGCCAAAGCACCTCAGACCGTAGGGATGGGACAATATACAATATTATCGTTTATCGTGATAAAAAACACTCACAATAATCATATTGTGGAGATTTAATTTATCGTGATATCATCCTCTGTCATACACTGGGATCAATTCACCTTTTATTTGCCGAGCTGCATATCCAGTACTATTTAAACCCTCTATAATTGGTAAAAGGTACATAATATATGTACTTGATACAGTAGTTTTTCACTCTCTACCAAATCTCTTTGCCAAAAAATAGACGATCTACAAGCTCACAATGCTTCGTGCTGCGAGCTTGTAGATCTGCATGATTACTGCATGATTGATCTGTCGCAAAGCCCTCTCCCTAACTGTGAGGATTGGACGACAGCGTAGCAAAACACTTCCACCCAAAGTTGGCTCCCATAACCCGCTAAAAAGCCCGTACCTTGGCCCCCCATCGACCGGGAGAGACGGGGCCAGCACCCAGGGGGTACCCAGGGGCCCAGCCACCGCCAGGGCTCCCCACGGACCCCCTGGGAAAAAAATATGGCAAAATAGTCAAAAGTAGCCGATCATAAATGTGACCCGATTAGGGAGTCTTACTGGTATATAGGCAAATTAATATCAAAAACATTTATATTACATTATTACGGCCATGGTGAAACGTTGCTGCTGGGGGACCTGCTACAGTGATTATAGCTACCCAGAACATTTGAAGGGAGCATTTTTCAAATCATTTTCCGAAACCAAAATCTGCCTTAGACTGCAGCCTGTCGATTGTAGGTATAAATTATCGATACATTTGTTGTTTTTGGGTCAGTTTTAAGTGCACTGCAATTAAGCAATGACATTGTTTTTTCCAGCGGGTAAATGCACAGGAAGAAAAATTAAGTGAATCTTTAAAATATAGCAGATCCACAAGTCTAGGTATGCAGGTCGCCGGTTCGATTCCCGATCCGGACGACCTTTGCCACATGTCATTCCCCATCTCTCTCCCCATTTCCTGTCTGTCTACTATCCTAACAAATAAAGGCATAAAAAGCCCAAAAAACTAATCTTAAAATAAAAGAAAGTCAGGTCTGAGATTTATCACCCAGCCCTACTTTAATGTTGAGTTACATGTTGTATGACATCATTTTTGTAGCTGCAAGGAATAATTATGGCAATTATAATTTGATAATTGATTTGCAGTATCTCATAAGCTACAGTGCGTTACTGCATCCCCATTATTCAGTTGCCTGCAAATGTATAAATAGGCTACTTTTTCCAGAATTATGTTTAATACCAGCGTTAGTCCAGAAACCCCCACATTTACATAAATCAAAACATCTATTTTCAATAAAGTAGTAAATGAGGATCTCCCTCAATTGATCTTTTCGAGAAATTAAATAAAGGTTGAATGAATGCAAATCTTTTGTATTGCTAAATGCTCATGATGTCCCCGAACATGCCATGACAAGGCAAATGTTTTCTTTGGATATTAATGTTATCACCACCGGCACCACCAAGATGGTTACTTTGTCAACTATCATTATTCTGATATTGCTACCATGCTGTTATGTAAAAATGTTCATATTCTGTTCACACAGTGGTTCTCAAAGTGAATTCCAGGTTGGAATCCACTTTGAGAACCACTGTTCAGGCCCAGGGACTCTGACACTGTTGTTTTTGACAACAAATTTTGATTTAGTTTTGAATAAAATGTCATTTAATTTTAGTCATAATTTAGTGACCTGAAGAGTTTTAGTTTTAGTCTAATTTTAGTCGACTAAATATCAAACATTTTTAGGCGACTAAATCTACAGTTCATTTAGTCAACTAAAATGTATTTTGGCAGGCCTTGATGGCATCGTAATGAGTGATTTTACACTTGGTTGCGACACGTTGTGAGCTTGTAGATCTGCTATTTTCAGCACGCAACACTTGAGAACAACCAAACATAAAATGACTCTCTACTCCACTAGTCCCTCCCTAACGTTTTAGTCTAGTTTTGATTTTGTTGACGAAATTGTCAATATAATTAGTCTTAGTTTTAGTCATCACAGCTTAGTTTTTGTCAGTGAAAGAAATGCAATCGACAAATACTTTTCGTCATAGTTTTAGTCAACAACATCTACACTGCTCTGACAGTACAAATGGAACCAAATGAACACTAAGTCTCATGATGCAAGGTTAAATTAACATTATCTGTCTGTCTGTCTGTCTGTCTGTCTGTCTGTCTGTCTGTCTGTCTATCTGCCTGCCTGCCTGCCTGTTTGTCTGCCGATTGTTAACCAATTTGAGTTAAGCTCTCCTCCACTCTTTTCAAAGATTTCACCTTGTGCAGGGAAACCCTTTCACTCATTCTTTCCACTGTAGCCCACTTGCTGATTACTAGCTTGCAATGCAATCAGCCACTGATCAAATTCACCTGTGCTGCCTGCCCATCCCCCATCCCCCATCTCCCTCACTGCACTCACTCAAAACTGTGTGAGTGAGAAGCTGCCCCTCCCCCCACAGTCAGTTGGTTTGTTTGTATGCAGTCTGTACAAGGCAAGGCTTTAAATACTGTGAATATGTGTGAAAGTAAATCCTACGTGTTACTTTATGCTTAGGGTAGTCTTACTAGTGACTATATACAAATGGAACCAAATGGAACTCATAATCTGTGTAATCTATGCACATGGCTTATTTTTTTGTTCTGGTTAGTTAAAGCAGTGGTTCTCAACCTCTGGGTCAGGGAATTATTTTGGGGAGGGGGTCCCCAGATGATTATCTAAATGACTGTGCACCATTGCTTTCTCTCTGAACAGTAAACATACAGCATAAGGTTTAAGTGTAAGGGTATCTTCAGATTTCTAAAGTACCCTTCCGTAATCAATGGGGGCAATTTACCCCTTTTTGTGCAGATATATGACCGATTTGTTGCATGTCTGAGTCATCATGACATCACTGAGATGCCATAGACTCCTACCTACCCACTGTCTGACGTGACCTACCACTGCCGGATGCACCCACGCACACGCGCACACACGCACCTCATCCCGGATTGTATAACAGATTTCTTAAGCCCGGTTCACAATGCAACATGCTAGCCCAGATGATCCTTTTGCCGTCCTATAACCTAAAAGCCTAACATGGGTTGTGACAGCACTGAGAGTAGAGACGTGCTACAGCCAATCAGAGAACAGGACAGGTGGCTTGTTTGATTTAATTCACACATTATTTTCTTTTATATAATTAAAAGACTGTTTGTCTGTCTGGATCAATCCAGTGATATAACTTTAATAATTCTCGTGGGCGAATCCAGGTGTGACAGAACACTCTCAATGGAGCTATTGTAGTCCAGCCTGAGGATGCAGTAGCCTAGACTCCGAACCTCTTCAGGCGATAAAAGCAATATAGTTGCAAATTCTTTATCCTCACGTGCGTTGTGTCCCACTTGAGCTCCTCTTTATTGTGTACTTCAAGGAACTTGTGTACTTCCAAGCCAAACGAGACACTCTATTTGGTGCTTTATGATCCCACAGGGAATGCTACAATTTGTCAATCAGTGTCATCACCAGTGTTGGGAAAGTTCACTTTAAAAACGAACTAGTTCAAGTTCAAGTTCAGAAATTCTAAAAGGAACTAGTTCATTTCTAGTTCATGATTCTATATTTTGAACTAAAGTTCATGGTTCCCCAAAATGAACTAACTTAGTTCTTTTTCGTTCTTTTTTTAACCATAATTCTTTTTATACTTTTGGCTATTCAAAAAATAAAATTATTTATGTATTTTTTTATTTATGTTTTCTTTTCCTTTTTTTTTTTACCTTACCATTTATTGTGTAGCAATCTATACAATAGGCCTAAGGCTATGTCTAAAACACTGGCCTACACACAACGTCTTGAAGAAATATGAATTAAATAAAGTAAGACATGAACACAATAATATTAGGCTTGCCATTCAGGTTGACAAATAAAGTTGCCCCTTTGAGAAGTGGAACTTACAAGTCATTTAAAATAAGGTGGAGAGAATCTACTGAGTAGGCCCTACCTGCACTACTCTACTACAGTGGTTCTCAACCTTTTCAGGATGCAACCCCCAAAATAATCATATGAACTGGGGACCCCCCACCCTGACAAGCACTTGGAATTATAGGAGTTGGCATTACATTAGTTTGACTGTTTGATTGTGAAAATAGCCGATCTACATGCTTGTGAACATGTGCTTTAGAAATGTGCAGATGCCACACCTATACTGTATGTTGATCTGTTTATTGTTGAGTGAGAAAACAATGTTAACATTAAGCTTAACAACTGGGGAGTCAGGGACCCCCCAAAAAATAAAATTGGGGATCCCCCTAGGGGTCCCAACCCACAGGTTGAGAACCACTGCACTATATAACACGGAATTATTTGACATCTTGGTTACAGATTTAACAGTTGACACACGTGCACAAGACAGAAAACAAGCGTTTGTAACAGCTGCTATTAATGTTGAGCTGTTAATTGCCTGTGGGCATTTTCAATGAGGCGATCGAGTCGATCGTTATGCCTGGCAGACAGTGTTACCGTGCGTGCAGTCTGTCATCTGATCCAAGAAAGTTGGAGCACCCAGCAGCACCCTAACAACATCGCGGATTTCAGGAACAGAGGTAAAAGTAGGCTAGACTATATTATAAGATGTACTGTATGATGATCAGTTATTATTCCAGTGAGTGATCTAAATCCTGTTTTAACAGCTTCACTTAGAGACGGCAGATCTTTCTCCCTCTCTCCCTCGAGTCACTGCTCAGAGTGCAGACTGAGCTGAAGTGTTGTGTGTAGAAAGGGGAGGGGGGATGGGGGAGCTTAGGGGCAGCGCTATACTAGTCCGTAAGACAGTGTTCCACCGAGAGAATACACTTCAGCTCAGTGAATGGGCACACAGTGCGTGCTTCTATTGGAGCATGTGAATGAAAAGAGAGAGGAGAGGACAGACAACCGCGGAGGCGCGGACCGCCGCATGAACGGCCGACGAACGCCGACGAACGTCGTTCACGGGCGTCAGAATGACCGCGTTCGACAATATCGTTCATCAAGCGAAAACAATTACGTTCAGTTCACGTTCGCCCAAAATATGAACGTGTTCATGAACGATCGTTCTTTGAACGCGTTCGGGTACAACACTGGTCATCACCGATAAACAAACTTTTACTGCACTGTTTTTACCGTACAGTAAAAGTACAGACAGTACAGTACAGACAGTACAGTTCAGTGATAAAAGGTCAAGGTCACAAGCTTATTTAGAATAATTTGACCTTAGAATTGTAGTAAGCTACTTTGGTGTCATATACTGTATCTGAAGGCTAGTGAAGTCACTGATCTACAAGATGTACACACAATTCGTAACACAATAATTTTGCCTATACTGTGTAATACTGTGTAGAGGAATAATTCTAGAATCAGTATCGGGATTTAAAGGGATATTCCATTTAAAAAAACTCTGCCTTGCATGGGTCTGCCTCCCCAGGCTCAGGGCCTCTCCCCACACACACCCATTGTAACTTCAAACTCCATTATATTTTTTTCTGGTGACTCATACTACCCTCCTAATACATGAGCAGGCCATGTTTTTTTTCGATACAATTTTTCATTTATTTGTAATAATTTAAATTTTTCAAATTTTCCCAAAGAATTATTAAAAATAAATGAAAAGGGTTATTGAGAAAACACGGCCTGCTCACGTATTAGGAGGGTAGTACCAGTAAGACTCCCTAATCGGGAGATAAGCGACCGTTGGTCGCTTATCTCCACAAATAGGCCAAAAGTTTGTTTTACCAATTATCAAGACATACGGGCAGTTGACAGTTTGCCATGGTTACTCATTGAAGTTGAATCTCCATATATGGAGATAACCTACGCATCACACTAAGTCTGACCTCACCAGCCCATATTTGGGCATGAGCAACTTATGTCTCCATATATGGAGATATGATGACATCACACAGTCCTCAGCCGATGATGTGGCGTGATGTCATACAATACACAAACGAGCCCTACAGTATAAAGGGGCAATTCTTGCCAGGAAAGAAGCATTTCTTCGACTCAGACCTTATCGCCAGGGTTGGCTTATAGCAGCTGTCGGTAGGACCATATATGGATTCTGTTAGTGTGGATCTCCTAACAGGGCATCATCTGGGATACAATCCCTTTTATGCCCATATATGGAGATCCCTAACAGAATCCCTTTCATGCCCATATATGAAGATCCCTAACAGAATCCCTTTTATGCCCATATATGGAGATCCCTAACAGCATCCCTTTTATGCCCATATATGGAGATCACTAACAGCTAACAGAATCCCTTTTATGCCCATATATGGAGATCCCTAACAGAATCCCTTTTATGCCCATATATGGAGATCCCTAACAGAATCCCTTTTATGCCCATATATGGAGATCCCTAACAGAATCCCTTTTATGCCCATATATGGAGATCCCTAACAGAATCCCTTTTATGCCCATATATGGAGATCCCTAACAGAATCCCTTGTATGCCCATATATGGAGATCCCTAACAGAATCCCTTTTATGCCCATATATGGAGATCCCTAACAGAATCCCTTTTATGCCCATATATTATGGAGAAATCCCTGCTCTGAGTATCTGACATCAGTGTGATGTCACCTGTTTATGCCCATATATGGAGATCCCTGCTCTGCGTATCTGGTTGCTATGGTAAACAGTTGGTTGCTAGGGTAAAAAAACATGGTTGCTATGGTAAACAGTTGGTTGCTAGGGTAAACAGTTGGTTGCTAGGGTAAAACCATGGTTGCTAAGGTGGTTGCTAACGTACACTAACAGACCAGCAACAACAGACTGTTGCCACAGCAACGTACACAAAGGTTTGTGTACACATGTGGTGTGATGTCATACTGATGCGGAGATATGAGCAGGGCAAAGGTGTGACGTGTGACGTGTTACGGACGGAGGTGGAGGTTTTCATAGTAAACTGCTCCCTGACGGTCGCAATGAGTCACCAGAAAAAAATAGTGTGTGTTTTTAATGAAGTTTGAAGTTACAATGGGTGTGTATGTGGAGAGGCCCTGAGCCTGGGGGGAAAGATAACATTTACATCAAATATATAAATATTAAAAACTGTTCAGGGTGTTCATAAAAGCCTGATTAGATGATAAAGTGACCAAAATGATCTGTAGGCTTGAACTTAATTAGCATTTTTACCCAAGGGTAAAAATGGTGCCTGGGTGCCTGTATGTCGGAGTTAACTTAAACTCATATGTACTGTACATGATGTCATGGTCATGATGTGGTCATGTGATACTGTATATAGGAGCTACGCTGATCAGCATACATGACTGTGCAGAGCTGCTACCAGTGGTGCTTTGGGGTTTTCTTTTCAGGGCGGACGGTCATTTATTGACGTCACATGCACGAGCGCCTTTAGATGTGTGCGTGCTAACTAAAAGTTTGCTTTGAACAAATCTCATCTATCACTGTAATGGAGCCAGGTAGCCTGAGACACGCACAATGCACATACAGTCACCGCTGGAAACCTACAGTAGGTGTTAAAGTAGCCTATCCATATGAATAGGGGGGTATGTGCAAGCCCACCACTCACTGCCTGCCTGGTAAACCTGTTATGCGAATAGCCATTTGATTACCATGGTCATCACTTGTATAGCTACACATTTTTAAAGTGACAGTTTAAGTACTTTCTAATACCTCTAGAGTGACAGTTTAAATTAAACATTGGCCAAATTGACAAATATTATGCAGAAATTGTGAAAATAGCCAATCTACATCCTCGTGAGCATGTAGATCTGCTATTATTATTAATTTAGGGGGTTGTGTCCTGAAAAGGTTGAGAACCACTGCATTAATCCATTTAGGCCTGGGGCCGATTCTAAAAATGCCTTTTAAATCCGGCCAAGATTTTCATTAAGAAAACAAATGCAATTCATTAATAAAAAATAGAAACATGTAAGAACCACAAAATGTACAGTCAATTGGATGAGTGGTTTGTAAAATATGCATAGCCTCCTTGGAGTGAGCTAAAATGTTGGCAAACTTGGAAAATGGTCATTAATATAAACGTGATTTTTTGGGACGTTTTGATTAATTATTACACAAAATAACAATACAACAATTGCAATATCTGGTTAAATTTGTATAATTAAGAAACATTGTCTGTATGTTATGCAAATCATGTTGCAGGCCCATGGTGTGGCAAACCACCAACATGGTAGACCCCTGAACAGTGTTTATGCCAAGTTTAGTGTGGATTGGAGCAACGGTGTGCCTGTGGCAGCCAGGGGCCCCTGGGAGCCACATTGGGCCCCTTGTGTTGCTATTATAATGGCC
>NC_137817.1:39803819-39806319 GCF_963921795.1 Nannobrachium achirus
ACACACACACACACACACACACACACACACACACACACACACACACACACACACACACACACACACACACACACACACACACACACACACACACACACACACACACACACACACACACACACAGGGTGCATATGGTCACAGAACGATAACAGCCAACATGCAGATTGCCCATAGGATATGACCCCCCCACCCAAAAAACATCACACAAAGTGACACCCTCCCCAGTGTTTTGGGAATTAGTACCGAACTCCAGTCAAGTTTATGGTTAAGGCACCACACCCACACCCCCCACACACACAGGCAGATGCAGGCACATATACTGTACGTGTGCAGAAATGTGACACAGGAATTCAAACTGTTGCAGACATCCAAAAATGACACGCATGCAAAACAGCCAACATACAAACACAAACGCGCACGCTCTCACACACACACACACACACACACACACACACACACACACACACACACACAGATCCAGAAGGCCGTGGCCCATCCTCTGACCGGACTGTGACCTGACAGTCCAGCAGCTGCTGGTCGTTTGATGTCTCACTCTGTGGATCACATTACACTTACAACACACACACACACACACACACACACACACACACACACACACACACACACACACACACACACACACACACACACACACACACACACACACACACACACACACACACACACACACACACACACACACACACACACACACACACACACACACACACACACACACACACACACTTTCTACACAGACAGAGAGAGATAGAGACAGATGACACAGAGACAGGAGAGGACATAAAGACACACACACACACACACACACACACACACACACACACACACACACACACACACACACACACACACACACACACACACACACACACACACACACACACACACACACACACACACACACATGGAGATAGGAGATGAGAGGAAGGGGTGCAGAAAGGAAGCAGTAAAAAGGAAGAAAAAGAAAAAGAGAGAGACAGAAGACACCTGACAAAATATTACAAGCAAAGCAAAATGTGTCTGCACCGCAGTATGTCTGTAAATGTGTTTCAAGCATGTGTTGTGCACTTATTCATAACTACATAAACAAATGATTTTATATACGTATATAGTGTTATAGTGTGTGTGTGTGTGTGTGTGTGTGTGTGTGTGTGTGTGTGTGTGTGTAAATTCAGACATGCTGACCTCAGAACAGACAAATGACGTAAATCTATAACTGCATTGTTGCATGACGGACACACACAACACCCACACCCACACATCCAACTGTAAATGTGTGAAATCTCTGATTATGAGTGTGTCTGTTTAGTTTGCGTGTATGGGCATACCCATATTAGGTATGTGCTGATGACATTTGCGATCTCCGTATACTGTGTGGGCATAAAATGGACAAGGACAGACGGATATAGAGATCTCCATATAAGGGCATGAAAAGGACCCAGGCAGACGGTGGGACATGCATCGCTCCTCAGTGGGCCGATGGGCATGTCGTTGCTGTCAGGCAGAAACCTCTTTTCTCCAGATTTTAACTTTTTGTGTTTGTTTATTTTTTCGTAAATGAATGCCAGTGGTGGAAAGTAACTACGTTTTGTTTAGGTACTGTACTGTACTTTTGACATTTTGAGGTATTTGTACAAACATTGAGCTTGTAGATCAGCTATTTTTGCTATTTTTATTTTTATCTATGAAGGTGGATTCTGCTTTACAATGGGAATGAACTGGTTTCTTGCCATTTGCGGGTTTCTGCAAAAATACACTCCATTCTCCATAAAAATTGAAAGGAAAACAGGGAAAGAAACCAGTGGAAAAAATGCATTTGCAGGACATTTTCAGGAAAAGAGCAGTGAAGCCTGAAGACTTCAAACGGCACATCTGTACTTCCAATTTCCAATACTTTTACTCCACTACATCTCTGATTGATATATTGTACTTTTACTCCACTAACTTAGTTACTTTGTAGGGTTTGTATCTATATAATACTTTTTTTTTTAACTTTTACTCAAGTACATTTTGTATTGCAGACCTTTACTTGTAAGTAGAGTATTTCTATGTTGCAGCATTGATACTTCTACTTTAGTAAAAATTCGGAGTACTTTTTCCACCACTGATGAATGCCCCACACATCTGCTACTTTTGCCGTTTATGAAATTGAATGCTGAAAAGTAACAGTTTTTTCATTATATATATCAGGTCGCACTTGTTGTTTTCTTTGGCATAACAAAGAATAATAAATCACACCAAAATAAATGTGATTTTTTATTCATTCTAGTTTGACAAACAAACATGGGCTTAAAAAATCATAAATATTGATGTAATTCACATGTAGCCTAAATAAAGCCTCTATTGTCAGTAAAAGGAACCTACCAAATAAACTGATAAGGGTTTCTTTACAACCCCATTTTATTTATTTTTGTAATTTTTATCCCACGATTTTGCAACCCATTTTCACCCAGTGCCAATTGCCTATGTAATCCTGGGC
>NC_137817.1:39813819-39848819 GCF_963921795.1 Nannobrachium achirus
GAGAGAGGTGGTGGTGGTGGTGGTGGTGGTGGTGGTATACTGGTGGGGGTAGCAGGCTTAACCTCTCCTCCCACCACTCAGGAAGAGTTTAGGAGTAATGCTGCAAGAAAACAACAACAACAACAACAACAACATACACATCACTGAGCGGTATTCAGGCAAGTTGATTGTTTGTCCGCACAGGCATATATGCTTGTGGACTGGATCAGATTGCGATTGTTAGCCAACAGATCTGTGTGCGTGTGTGTGTGTGTGGGTGTGTGTGTGAGAGAGAGAGAGAGGGAGAGAGAGAGTACGCGTGCATGCTTGTCTGTGTGCTTGTCTGTGTGCGTGTGTGTGCATGCGTGTGAAAGAGAGAGAGAGGTATAGGTCGAGGGGAGATAGAGAGAGAGGGTGGGGGTGATGGGGAAGAGACAGGGAAGGAGGGAGGTTCCACATTTACAATATCTAAAAAGTAAGAAGACAAGAATACACTGAATATTGCACAGATTGCACTAGAAAGAAATGCCAATAACCCAGGATCCTGAACACGCTCATCGTGTCACTAAGTTATGCTCTACTTTGATCGGAGAGTTCCGTCTGAGACAGTATGGACAGGCCTTTAAGTTAAGGCATAAGAGCTGGTACTTAAGACAATGAAAATACAGCCCACGATGTCAATTAACTTGCTGGATATTGTCATGGCGACATCAAATATTAAGGCAATCTAATGCCACATCCGCCTCATTAGGTGTGTTGTTAAAGTTGACCCCTGGAAATGAATCGTCACCGCTATTAGCTTATCTTCCTGCTGCATACATTTAGCAAGACGTATACACAGTACATCTGAGAGAGGCGATCTAGCATGTCTGAAGCAGAACTGCTGATGCACCGCTCTGCTTTACTCAAACCAATCTTCTTCGGCACATTAGTATCTCACGTCCACATCACTCATGCATGTCTTTTTCCCCATTATGGCTTTGCATGTGTCTTCTGTTGGTCTTAAAGAAGTGGTGAAATGGCCCTTTTGGTCGTTTCATTTAGAACGGGGGTCTTCAGCGTTTTCAGGCCAAGGACCCCTTAGTTGAGAGAAAGATGAAGCAGGGTCCCCCACTACCTGTTCATAGATTCCATATAGTTTCAGCGTTTGACAGCACAATCATCAGTGTATTTTGGATTCATGCCAATTTGTGTTTTCAGATATTTAACCACTTGAACCGTCAATACTTACAGTAACTCATTCATTGCCTTTTCAAGATGGCCTAAATTTCTAGTGCACAGATCAATTTTTAGTGCACAGATCGTGCACACCCATGCACCATATGTGTAGTACTTTTTCACAGCTTTCAAACAAAAAAATCTGCTTGGAAATCCGTTCAGGCATTCATGAGATAGAAGCCTTCAAAGTCAAACAAAACAAACAAACATGGCTGCCATTTTGAAAGATGTGTTTGTTATGGGGCTAAACATGCAATTTCGCGATTGCGATCATGCCTAATACATTTTAGGCATTTTTTTCCTTTTTTTTTTTCTTCTTTTTTTTTCAAAATGGCTGCCAACTCGGGAAACTCAGGCTGTGGCAGTCTGGGGGTACTGAAATAACACGGGAAACTCGGGCCTATAAACTTAACCTTTCACTCTGTACTTAGTCTGCTCTTTTTCCCCTCTACACCAAAGCTCTTTGCCAAAAATAGCCGATCTACGAGCTTGTAGATCTGCTATTTTTGACTAAAGTTCTCCGAATATGGATGCTAGGGTTCAAGTAGTTAATATAAAAAAGGAGAAATGTTTCTATCACTCAACGATTTAGAGGACCCCCTGTAGTAACTCTGGGGACCCCCTGTTAAAGACCCCTGATTTAGAAGTTTGAGTCTGAAACGGCGTCTCAACCCATCAGAAGTTCCCACATCAGCGTCAGAGTCAGAATGTAGGTCGCTACAGAGCCCAGTGCATCATGGGAGTCTTCCAGGAAACGTTCTGCTGGCATGTTCACAAGGCATCTCAGTCACCATGGTAACATGATCCCACTACCAATCCTGTACTCCACGTCAAATATTCACTGACCCAAAGCCTGCTTGGAGTTATGGATATGAACGTGGTTCACATCTGTAGCATGGCTTTAGTTCAGATGAGATCATAGTGATTCCTTTTTGCCCCCGTCTCCCCTGTCCTTAAGAGGCCTTGCCTTTTCCCAGCCCACGATTGTTGCGACCGTCAGGTCGCAGTTACTATCAAAACCTCCACCAGCTGTCAGTCAGTCTGTCTGTCTGTCCGTCCGTCCGTCCGTCCGTCCGTCAGTCAGTCTGTCAGTCAAAAGTCACACGTCACACTTTTGCCCTTCTCATATCTCCGTCGCCCCTATTTTGCACACACACACTCCTTGGCTGCCAAACCACAATCTCCACCCATCAATTCTCACATGGCCCTCTTCTAGCGCCACCATGAGGCCCATACTTGTAAAACACATTTTTGGACACTTCTCCTACACATTCTGCCCTAAAATCACACAAATCTGTACACAATTGGTCTACACTCATGTCTTCAACATGGATCTGTCCCATATAGCGCCACCATCAGGACAATTTTTTTCAAAAACAGTTTTGGACACTGCTCATACAGATTTTGCCCTAAAATCACGCAAATCGGGACACAGTATGTCTACACTCATGTCAACATGGATCTGTCCCATATAGCGCCACCATCAGACCGATTTTTTTCAAACACATTTTTGGACACTGCTCCAACAGATTTTGCCCTAAAATCACGCGAATCGGTACAGAGTATGTCTACACTCATGTTATCACCATGGATCTGTCCCATATAGCGCATTTTGCTCTAAAATCACGCTGCAACCTGGTGGTAGCTTATCTCCCGATTAGGGAGTCTTACTGGTATGAATGTCCTGAATTTGTTTTTTAATTAGCCAAAAATGGCATAGGAAGGACAAAGAGAGATCTAATATAGATGAGTTGTTCAGCCCTGCTCTAGGGCCTTCTAGGGAGTCTAGGGAACTTCTCCTTTTTGCGTTTGCAATCAAATTGTGTTTAACTTCTGGGTCTACACCTCCAGGTCATCACACACATACAACTAAGCTAATGTGAACTGCTAATCTAAAATGGTATCATCAAAAATAACAAAAAGCACCACAGAAAACCTTTAACCTGAACTGTGCTTGGGATATGAGCGACATGCCCAGAGAGATAACGTCAAAACCGTCTGTCACACTGAACCTGCATCTGATGGTAAAGCTTACAGCTTGCTGGCTTAGTTAGCTTGTTAGCTACAAACTTGCTGATAATACATGTTTTATAATCCATGGTATTTTACCAATTTGTGTTAATTTTCTGGGCTCTGCCTTTTAACGTTGCATGGTATAACATTTTTTTTTTATGCTTTTGGGCACAGACTATTACAAAAAAAGGCACAACTATCCCAACAGGCTAGTACGCTTTCTGTCAAGATTTTTGATGTGACAAATTTATCTATCTAGCAATCTAAATCGACATACCTTAGATTACTAATTACGAACCATTTCATTATTATTACTATAGAATATCCACTTTACATTTTTTCATGACATGAATGGCAGAAACTATTGCTGGGTACTAACCAGGCTTGCTGGTGCCAAAAATGTTACTGTAGATCGCTAATATTTACATTTACTATCTTGTTTTCTCTCCTCTAGACGTGTTTAAGCGAACCGGAGCTTCGAAAGGAAGACAACATATCACAGTGTTTCAGCACCATAGACAGCACCTTTATTTTAACCCATCCATTCAAACAAAACCCAGTAGGCTACATAAAATGTCAACAGTACACGTTATAATAAAATACAACAACCAACCAATTACATCACATTGAAACCAACAATCACCAGTACTACTCAAATTACATTTTACGTAGTTTTTAATAGCTTTTTGAGATGATAATTCTACAATAACATCAGAGGTGCACATACGTTTTTAAACTGCACAAGTGCAACCAAAAGAAAGATAAAACATGACTGATGTCAGACAGGCCCCTGTGAGCCCGTGCTTTCAGTTCATTCAAACTGATTTAGTAACGGTGAGACTTTTGATATACAACTCTAACCTTCCCTGGACAAAATCATCAACACGTTTCTATATAGTCCTGGTCTGACAGCAGCAGCAGACACAACTGCAGCCTGTGGTCTCCACCTCTCCTACCTCTCCTACCTCTGTATCACCACGCACTGTGCCATGCAGGACTTTAGCCGCCATTTACACCAAAACACGTTTTCAGATTTTAACGTAGTTGGCCGCCAAATGCGCCAAAACACGCAGATCGGTCTTTTCATTGTTTAATATCAGACGGCCATCTGATACACCCCTCAGTAAAGCAGGGACTCAATTTCCCATGATTCTTCGGGAGATGCAGTCATCCGGATATCTGGCTTTCCTTTCAGAACAATGGTAGAGAATTCAGAAAAGTTGGATCTACTGTAGTACTCCCAGATCATCCAAATCGTCCAAAGATGCTTTATTTCAGCAGACCAGACCAACTAAAATACCGATCATTGCGGTCGCAATTTTTCTTTAGGGGGTGAAAGAAGACATGATCGACTTCCGTGGGTCCTTAAAAAAAAGGTAAAATAATGAAAATCGCTGGCGTTTCATTTCTGAGTTATAAAAACTACCCGGGCCGGCAGGAAATGTGGTAAGACATTGGCTTGTTTCAACACTTGTCCTCTAATACTATATACAAATCTGTTGTGCTTGTAACTAGACAAATTTGACACACAGCGAATACGCAGCGCAAACTAGACATTGAGTGCCTTGTCTCGCTGCTGGGTTTAAAAAAATGTGGTGCTTTAAAAAAAATGCTCAAGAAAAGAATGTCTTGGTTGACACACAGCTCCTAACTCAATCAGCCTGGGAGAAGGGATGGACAGGCCAGTGAGGACAGAGAGAGAGAGAGAGAGACAGAAAGAGAGAGAGAGATTCATATGCTCTCAGCCTGTTGGTGTTTGGACCTGCGGCAGAACTATGGCCCACGATAGTATGAGGCCTACAGCTGCAGCGTGAATGAAGTGATGTTCTTATCTGTTGGCTGAGTGGCTGGGGTCCTCGCTGCCTCCACACAGACCTTCTAGCCTGAACATAGTCTCTACAAGCTCTACAAGCTCACAGCGTGTCGCACAGCAACACGTTGTGAGCTTGCATTTTCGGTATGAGACATTGGCGCGCAACTAAGTATAAATCAGGCGTCTCTCATCCACTGGTCTTTTCAGTTCAAAGACAACACTGCATGACAGATCAAAGCATGGCCAATCTCACACACAGGGGCACACGCACACACACACACAAGCGTGCACGTGCACACACAGGAACTGAGACACGCACAGGCATCAACCGAAACAGACACACGAACATAACTCGAAAGTGTATAAACACACACACAGGCTCCAACCACAGATGCCTCTGGCGCTGATCAAAGGAAGGAATGTGATAAAGGGAGATAAGAAAGAGAGCGAGAGAGAGAGAGATAGAGAGAGAGAGAGAGAGAGAGAGAGAGAGAGAGAATGTGGTGGAGGTACAACTTTCACGGCCTCCTCACCTCGGCAGACAGGGCTGCACTGTGAAACAGCACCTGAGGTAAGTCCCACATGTGTTACGCTGCTCAAAGGCCCTCACAGTCACACACAGATAAGACACATTTCACCAGATTCACTGTCGGATAACCACGGACAAGAACCACACGCTTGTGCGAGGACACACGATTGATTCAGACGGCCCTTCAAATTGTGCTCCTCACTCACTCACTCACTCACACACCCACATGCACAGGTTTGCATCACTATACTTGCAAAGTTGTCAACCTTTTAAGACTGTTTTTTTATGAATGATTATTTTTAAACTGCCATTTTTAACCAATAAGCCTAAAGCCAGAAAATAGCAGTACTGTACTAATCCCCAGAGGCACAATGTTTAATGTGTTTAATTTTTGGATAAATTATGCTACTGTTAATGTATTTTTATTTTCTATTTTCTATTTTCTAAATTCTATTCTAGATTATAGTGATTATAAAGTTGATTACATGTAATAAATGTTTTTGTTAATTCACTCACTACCATTGACAGGAGATATGACAGGATTATATTATAAGCCCCCACTGTCATTGACGAGATATGACAGATTTCTTTTTTATTTTATTTTATTAAAAATCGCGATGTTGGTGCGCATCTGCTCTAAAAGAACCAGTTGGGTTTTGAACCCAGAAACAGTAAGTAGGCAGGATCAAAAAAGTGAATCTCTATTGGTTTCCATGTTACATTTGGCAGGAAAACGCCCATTTCTCTGTTTCCTGATCCTGACTAGCGTCCGCAGCACAAACAATGCTAACTAGTTAGCTTGTATCTCTGGAACGGTTAGATGGATTCAGGTCTTTTGTCATCTGCGGTGTGGCACGGCGTACGTGTGGATTGGATGGATATGCTGTGACTACTTTTAAAACGTGAGAAAAACTAAAAAGCGTGGTAGGGAACGACCAAAGTAAAAAAACTATCTTTTCTTTTTTTTAAGATTAGTTTTTGGGCTTTTATGCCTTTACTGATAGGAGATGGGGAGAGACAAGCAGCAAAGGTCAATCTGCTATTTTCACAATTTCTTCCTCTAATATTTAATTTGTTATTTTAGAGGTATTAAGAAGTCCTTAAATTGTCACTTTGGAAATGTGCATACACTTAAACTTTATGATGGTTTGTTTACTGTTGAGTGAGAAAACAATGTTGCACATTAAGGTAATCATCTGGGGAACCCCCCAAAATAATTTGGGGATGCCCCTGGGAGTCCCGACCCACAGGTTGAGAAACCACTGCTCTAAAAGACTTGAGGATGTCCTGCCCATGCTTCATGTGACTGACTGGCACACACAGACAGTGAGTGCTGTTCCGTGGGAGCCTGAGCCTCTCTGTCAGCTGTCCCGGGATGGCACACACTGATTGCTTTCACTGCTAAACGAAGAGCCTGATGAATTTTCTTAAAGGCGGCGAGGGGCCTAATTGGAGCTGATCTGTCCCATCCGGCAGCTCGGGCCCCGGCCCATGAGAGCAGCCTCTTGTCCTGCCATGAGGATGGCTGACATGTGATGTCCATAAAGGGCCAAAGTGAAAGAACCACTTAGGCTTATTACCACTAAACTGGTCAGTTTAATGTGTATTAGGATTGCTTATGCCATTACTGAGCTTGTGCGCGTGTGTATGTGTGTGTGTTGGTCGCTGTGTTTGTGTGTGTGTGTGTGTGTGTGTGTGTGTGTGTGTGTGTGTGTGTGTGTGTGTGTGTGTGTGTGTGTGTGTGTGTGTGTGTGTGGTGTTAGTGGGGTGATATTGCCTTGAGCATACATCTTCCACTCATTGCCTGCTCTACAATAGATGCACTGTGCTCTGAAATGAAGATGTATGTATGTGTGTCTGTATGCATGCATGTGAGGTTTCCAGGAATGTGTGAGGGGGTAATTAAGTGTACAAATGTGAAATTTGTCAGTTTGTGTAAATGTGCGTGTGTGTGTGTGTGTGTGTGTGTGTGTGTGTGTGTGTGTGTGTGTGTGTCTGTGTGTGTGTGTGTGTGTGTGTGTGTGTGTGTGTGTGTGTTTGTTTACGGAGCATATGAGTGGGGAGGTGTGCAACATGTGACTGTGTGTGTGTGTGTGTGTGTGTGTGTGTGTGTGTGTGTGTGTCTGTGTGTGTGTGTGTGTGTGTGTGAGAAAGGGAGGGGGGGCACATGACCTCATCAGATGAGCCTTTTGGACAGCGACGTGTTCTGACACACACACACTCACACACACACACACACACACACACACAGGCCAACAAGCTTATGGGTTCAAGAGGGGAGGGGGGCATGAGGCGTCAGACTGGAGCCAAACCCAGCGAACTAACTCTGTGTGTGTGTGTGTGTGTGTGTGTGTGTGTGTGTGTGTGTGTGTGTGTGTGTGTGTGTGTGTGTGCGTGCGTGCGCGCATGTGTGCGTGCGTGTGATCCATTGTGTGTCAACAAGCCATCCCATTCAGGACCTGTGTGTGTTTGTGTGTCTCAACTCTGCTAATGAGCATCACCCATGGTTCAGCCTGCTAGAAAACACTACACTCATCACAGCTAGGGGCGGGAGAGAGAGAGAGAGAGAGAGAGAGAGAGAGAGAGAGAGAGAGAGAGATGGAATGATAGAAGACAGACTTTTGTATCTCTCCTATGGAAGGAGGAGAAGGCCGGTGTAAGACTTGTCACATGATCCACTGAGCAGAAGCAAGGGAGGAGTGGAATAGAGAGAAGAGATGAGTGGAGAGAGAGAGAGAGAGAGAGAGAGAGAGAGAGAGAGAGAGAGAGAGGAAAGGAGGGCATGTCATCCTCCATCAGTGCCACTACCTCTCTTTCTCTCGTCTCTTTTTCACTGCTCAACACTTCTTTTTCACTGACAAGCTATTTCAAACCCACAGCGTGAGTGTGTGTGTGTGTGTGTGTGTGTGTGTGTGTGTGTGTGTGTGTGTGTGTGTGTGAGAGAGAGTAAAAGTGTGTATGTGTGTATGCTGGGGGTGAGGTTGAGGGCTGAGCCCATTAAAGGCCTGTTAAAACACTTCTGATGCTGTCGGCTGACGCCACAGAAGCGTGGGGGGGAGGGGGGGGAGAGAGACTGCGGTCCCGCTAAGATGCTCTCCTGGTAGGCTGTCAATACTATGAGCACAGAGGTGTGAGATGAGTCAACAACCTAATTCTGCCATCAAACTTTCATAAGGCGGAGGGAGAGAGAGAGAGAGAGAGAGAGAGAGAGAGAGAGAGAGAGATACAGAGAGAGAGAGCCTGACCTTCACTACCCCAAACCTTTTATAAACTGACCCCTTTTACACACTAACACGTGCAGCACAAGAACTCATATTTACAGTACACGCACACACGCGCACACACACACATACCAACACTGACACACACGTATGTGGTCACACTTTTAAAGCTGTGACCTGCAGCTGAATTACATTTGAAGCGTGTTTGGTGTCTAATAGTGACACTCTCTCTCTCACTCTCTCTCAGCTTTCTCGGAGGAGAGGAGAGGAGATGGGAGTTAGAGGAGATGGGGGAGGAGAGGAGAGGGGGAGAGGAGAGGGTGCTGCTGTGGTTTTATTTATTAAATATAGCCCGGGAGAAGAAGTAACATCAGCAACGTGAGGAAACCGTTTTAAGAGGACTGGCTTTTAATGGCTCTCTAACACATCGCCATGGTAGTGGTGTGTGCGTGTGTGTGTGTGTGTGTGTGTGCATGTGAGAGTGTGTCGGGTGGGTGGGATGGGTTCTTGAGTGGGGAATGGTGTTTGTCTGACTTGTTGTCTCACAAGTGTATGAAAGTGTGTGTGGGTGTGTGAGAGAGAGAGAGAGAGAGAGAGAGAGAGAGAGAGAGAGAGAGAGAGAGAGAGAGAGAGAGAGAGAGAGAGAGAGAGAGAGAGAGAGAGAGAGTGTGTGTGTGTGTGTGTGTGCGTGCGTGCGTGCGTGCGTGCGTGCGTGCGTGCGTGCGTGCGTGTGTGTGTGTGTGTGTGTTGAGAGCCTAGCACAGAGGAATTGCTGGTGTATCTGTGGAGTCCAGTCAGCGACAGAAGATTCACTGAGCTGGTTATATGAAACAAGACTTGAACCGATACAACACATTACAACAAACACAACACAACATGACGCAGTGCTTCCCCAGTGTACATAGTACACACCAGGTAAAAGCAAGGGAGTCAGTGAGGAATGAATGAATGGATGGATGGATGGATGGATGGATGGATGGATGGATGGATGGAGTTACCCAGATACAGAGAGAGAAGCACAGACATGTGCGTCCAGGAGTGGCAGTGCCATCCCCCAAGGTGATATAGACTTATGAACAGATACTGTACATCACACTGGTATTTATTTAAGCAATATTACACGAGAAGGTGTGCATTATCGTGGTTATCGGCACACCAGCTTTGTAATTATGATATTTGAAGTGCAAGATTTCACCACTATGGCCCTGAACTTCACATGAGAACTCCTAGCGTAGCCGCTTAGCATAGTGCCGGGACAGGACCGGCAGATCTGATGTTTACACTTGATTAGACCTGTGTGGTAAATAATGCCCATTATTCACACGGGTAGATAGCCATTTCAACCAATCAGATTGCTTCGTCGGAAACTACCCGTTGTATAATTACTCAAGATACAATTGAGAGAGAGATAACACACTGTACATTTTAGAGATAAGAATATTACGTCATCTTATGAAACAAAGGGATGCTGAGCCGTACCAGCAGCTGAGGTGCCAACAGTGTTCATATGATAAGTTATTCTCTTCCTGCCTCCCTCTAGCCTCGCCCAACTCGTTCTACTCTCAATACATAATTAACAAATCTAAAAATAGCAGGTAAGTACATAAATCATGTGCTCCCTCCACACATACTGTGCAGTTATCATAACATTGGGACAATGAGAAAGAGAGAAAGACAGCGAGAGACACCTTCAATCATTTATGCCTGCGAAAAATAGTTGTCAGCTCCGTCTTAATGAGGCTGGTCTGGAACAATGACGCGTGGTGTCTGGTGTTGGATCATTCACACCCTGATTTATGGAGACACAGCCCACCCCTCTGTTCCCCCACCCCCAGAAATATGAGCACAAACAAGCCACCACTAAATGCTGTCAGAGACGTTCTGTGGCCAAGGCGAAGAACACGCGATCATCGCCAAATTACACTCTGGCTGAACATGCGGGAAAGAGCTCCAAGCGAACTCGCTGATTCTTCTCTGACCTTTCTTCTCTGAACGCGAATGTCTTTAAACTTCTCTGTGGTGGGGAGGCTGGGGTTGTGACCTATTGTCACAATACTGTGCCTTTCACTTTTGGGTCTTGACCCAGTCAGTGGTTGACAAACATCAGTCCAGAAAACTGTTAGTAACAAATATATAGCGAAGTGGTTTTCAACACTTTTCATATCAAGGTCCATTATTTGTTCGGCATTTGAGCCATTGGCCACCATTTGATGAGATTTGGCCTCTCAGACCCAAAACTTAGAATATTTTCTTGCAGTAGGTTAAGATTTTGTTCACAATTCCACGCTGTATTGATAATGGTAGGAGATATAACAGACAAACGTTGATCAAAATAACACTTCTTCTACATTCTCTAATTGTGTAGACTTCTTGTAAATTAAGTAATGCAGATGTTTAACTCTTGAGACCAAATGGACCATTTGGTTTAATTTTACGCTCTCAAGAGTTAAATGGACCATTTGGTTTAATTTTACGCTCTCAAGAGTTAAAGATCTATAAGGGTCCATTTGGTTACCAACTCTCCATCATTTAGCTGGGGACCACCTGGAACCCCCTCAAGGACCAGTGGTGGTGGTCCCCGGACCACTGGTTGAGAACCACTGAAATAGAGGGTAAATACAGTCAAGAAAATGGAAGCATGATAAATAGAGAAAGAGAGAGAGATGGTGTGAGAAGGAGAGAGGCACCTTTTTCCACAGACAGACTAAGCATGGACGTGGTCCTCAGCTGACTCCTGTTATTTGTTAACTCATTGAGCCCAAACTGTGAAGTGACCCCGACGCAGGGTCAGTTTTCTGGGCCCCGCTGCCCTCCTGGGTCAGTGGTGTGCTATCTTGAGGGGGAGGCCAGCGTTGCATGAATAAGTGAAAGACCGTTGGGGGACCAAAGTCCGTTGGCTGACGTTTCCACCCCACCGGGTTTTGACACGTTAAGAAGCCCCCGCTGCCAGTAATGAGCAAAGCGACTTGGAGGAGAGTCACACCCCCTGAACAGAATGCCCAAGGAACATTCAACCACGACGCTGTCATCAGCCAGTTCTTGTCATTCAAGTATGAAGTGCAATAGATGCTCCCTCTGATGTCTGAAACGTTTTCCTTTTTTTTCAGAAAGGGAGGCGATAACTACAAATTGATATAATTCAGAACATAAGACTTTTTTCCAGTGGTGGAAAAAGTATGCACATATTTAACTTTTTTCCAGTGGTGGAAAAAGTTCTCACATATTTTACTTAAAGGACAACTTTAGTTTTTTACAACAAGGGTTCATATTTTAGATTGTAATTAAAGAATATAAACGATGAGTGTTTGATTGAAACCTTTATTTATTCTCGAAAAGAGCATTGAGGTTCACCCTCATTTGCAATGCTGACGAGATTACATACAAAAAAGATCAACAATTAGCATACAAATATATAAAAAACAAAAACATCATAGACATCTTAGACATTTAGTAAGTTAAAAACAATTGCACACTGAGGTAGGGAGATCTAAGAGCATGTTATTAAATTGTCCATAGGATATTGGAGCATTAAGTTTTAACGTGAGTTGTAGAGTGTTCCATGAGACAGGGGCATCAAAACAGAAAGCTGATTTACCTAGTTCAGAGTGAATCGATGGAACCTCAAGTTGGAGCCAGTCACTTGAGCGGGTCTGGTAAGTATTCTTTTTCCAATCTATCAACATTCTAATATAGGGTGGTAATTTCCTGTCAATAACTTTAAAAATAAACTGGTACCAGTGTCTTGTTCTTCTCTCGGCAAGGGAAGGCCAACCTGCTCTCTCGTAGAGGGTGCAATGGTGGGTGTTGTAACTTTCACCAGTCATAAATCTCAGTGCTGAGTGGTATACTGTATCTAAGGGTAAAAGAGTAGTAGGGGCAGCATTTCTATAAATGACATCCCCATAATCTAATACAGACATGAAAACAGCTTCTACAATCCTTTTCCTACAGATCATTGGGAAGTTGACTTTGTTTCTATATAAAAAAACAGTTTTCTGTCCGAGTTTGGTGGCTAGATCAGAGATGTGATATTTAAATGTAAGTTTTTCATCCAGCCAAATACCAAGATATTTATATTCGGTGACTCTTTCAATGGGAGATCTACTAAAAGTGTTTATATGCAACCCATCATTGTTTATAGTTTTGGCTCTTGAAAATAGCATAAACTTTGTTTTATTTGAGTTCAGAACTAACTTCAGTGAAATTAGAGCATCCTGCAGGGTATTAAAAGCCAGTTGAAGATTTTCCATGGCTAATTCAACGGAGCTAGCTGTACAGTAAATAATGGTATCGTCAGCATAGAGATGGGATTGGCAATCTTTTAATTTGGACACTATATTATTTATATAAATGGTGAAGAGAACTGGACCTAACACTGAACCTTGGGGCACACCTTTGGTAACCTGCAAGAATTCAGAGCGAGCATCCCCTCCTCTAACACACTGGCGCCTCTCGGATAGGTAGTCATTGAACCACCTATGGGCCACAATATCCAGACCAGAGTGTTAAAATTCTTTCATTTACTTCTTTCTATTGTTTTAGAGATTCTTATTTCAGTGTTTGGGGGCATGCGTACAAGTGGCTAAATATGTCATTTTACACAGAATAAGCCCATTCCCAAGATACAACGCAACCTTTCATGGTTGGATGTGACTTATGGGGGCTAGACGTGTTACTGTAAATAACAATAAAGAAACTGCTGGCTTATTGTGTCTAAAACTAAAAAGACATATTTAGCCACTTGTACGCATGCCCCATGCGTACGCATGCCCCACATTTTAGCACGGTAAACGCGATAAAACAATAGAACAAAGCAAATGAAAACATTTTAACACTCACTTTTTCATTTCTCTAATCACAATCTAAAATATGAACCCTTGTTGTAAAAAAACAAAGTTGTCCTTTAAGTAAAAGTAAGTCCGGAATTCATACTGTACTTGCGTAAAAGTACAAAAGTATTGGCATCAAAATATTCTTAAAGTACACAAGTAAAAGTGCAAAATGTTTGAAAATAGCAGATCTACAAGCTCACAATATGCAACGTCTTGTGAGCTTGTAGATCAACTATTTTCAAATAGATTAGGTATAAAATAGGGCTAAAGTAGATGTATGTTTTATAATATAATCACTTGTATCCACAAAGTAACTAGTAACTAAAGTTTCCAAATAAATAGTGGAGTAAAATTACAATATTTAGATCCGATGTGTCGTGGAGTAGAAGTAAAAGTATTAGAAATCGGAAATACTCAAGTAAAGTACAAATACCTCAAAACTGTACTTAAGTACAGTACTGAAGTAAATCTACTTAGATACTTTACACCACTGCTTTTTTCTTCGGACGCTCCTGCGTGCCCAGACTTCCTAACTATCCGAACTAGGCATTTTTTCCCCCGATGTCTGTACTGACCACTACTCCCATCTCCTCCTGTGTGGAGGACAGCACAGCAGGTTTTGGGGGGTCTAACAGCACAGCTAGCGTCCATTAAGATGACGTTGACGTCTCTCTCCCAGAGATAACTCTGTGAGTTTCCTCACACCAAACACCCTCAGAGGGTACAGCGCTGTGTATCAACAGCCCGGCTGTAATTAAAACAGGGGTATGAGGTCGTCTCAATTCACTGAGCACTTTCACAAGACCCACCAGCCTCTGACAGAGGGAGTGTACTGTAGCCAAGGTTGTGTGTGTGTGTGTGTGTGTGTGTGTGTGTGTGTGTGTGTGTGTGTGTGTGTGTGTGTGTGTGTGTGTGTGTGTGTGTGTGTGTGCGTGCGCGCGTATGTGCGTGCGCACGTGTGCATGCATGTGTTGTTCCTCACAGAAAGTGTACTTGAGACAGAGAATGTGTGCATTTCTGTGAGTGTGTGTGGGCATGCTTGTATTTTCTCCCCGCTGCTTGGCCCTTGCTCTCCCTCTGCCCTGGACCCCCCCGCCCCCCCAGCACCCCCACTGTGCAGGAGTTTATTCACAGGAAATGCGAGGGGAGGCTCACGGGCGGCTGGGCTGATGCGAAGCGACGTGCCGTCTCCAGTGAGCCGAGAACTTAGCATGTCAGGCAGGTCAGCACGGGGCAAGCAGACAGTCGATAAAATATTCAATACAGCACTCTCAGTTCATGGATCTAATACCTCAGAAAAGACCACCCCTCCAAACAAAAAAGAAAAAAACCAGCGTCAACCCCCCCCACTGGGCTCACACAGGCCAAAGGGTCAGTCCATCAAACTCAGGTTATTGGCCGATGACGATGGAATTGACTTTTGCAGCAGGTCTAGGAAGGTCTAGAGTCCGGACAGGTCTAGAGACCATGGCAGGTCTAGAGCAGAGCATGTGAACGTTGTGGAGAGAGAGCCTAGCCGCGCAATTATGTATTATTATTATTTTTTAAATAAAGTGTGAGTATGTGTGTATTATTTATTAGATCCCCATTAGCTTACTGTGCTGTTGAGGAGGATGTATATATAGTAGTCATCTACTCTGCATACATTGCAACAGTGGCATGAGTTAAAATGAAAGGAAAATCATTTAAAAAAAAATTGAAAATAAAAGCAAACCTAAGGACAACTCACAGGCCTCAACCCAGAACTCTGACTTACCATTTATATTACACATTGTGATGACATCCTGTCTAATTGGACATCTTATATCATCAATATACACACATAATTAAGAGCTTTCACATTGAGATTCAGACAACAGCGCGTGTGGAGTGATAAAGAAATGCTATAATAATAATACCTCAGATATAAAGTATATAGCACCTTTCTAAGTACTCGTAATCTTTGAGCGATTGGCGGAAAGAGACCAGGCAGGCCTAGTCCAGGCCTATCATGAGTCCAGTCTTCTTTGCAGGAGTTTCTTCCCCTCCCTCCTCCCAGCAAGGCAGCCTTCATTCAGAGTGAAAGTTCAAAAGTGCACTGTGACCTTTTCCAGCCTAGGCGCTGGTACCGCCACACAATGACCACGGACGAAAGAATAGGAGGAGTACGAGTCCTTTCTTCTCGTCTTCTCATAGTTTCAGGAGAATTGCTATTTTGCCCCCTCTGCTAGGATCTCCTCAGGCAGTTTCTTTTCTCTCCGTCCCTTTCTTGTGTTTGGCTTTTATTTTCTGTGCCTTGTATCTTCCCGGAGCTCCCCCAGGGGGAAGGAAGAAAACATAAGGCAGAGTTTGACGGGGCAGGGGACTTGGAGTCTGCTCACTCAGGCTTGCTATGGAGTGTCTTGTGTCACTTTAGCGCGACGGGCGCTAATCCCAATTAGCATCAGTCAGCCGGGCTCAGGGTGCATCACATCCACTCAGCCTCTGTTCAGACAGCCGCCCTCCACTGACAGGAACACCAGCTGCTATTGGCCTGTTTGGCTGATTAACCCAGACACTAAGATGTCGCCGCTGTGTCTTTTGAATCCCCAGAGCCGCCTCCTCTCCTCTCCACTCCTTTGCTCTCCTCTCCATGTCTTCAGAGCCCTGCTTCCGCCAGCTTACATTTTTAACAAGCGGCTCCTCTGTCTCCATCTCTTTTATTGTGTCGTCTGAGTGCGTGGTATTTTATTACTTACACTGCATAGATTGGTTGAGTACACTGGATCAGTGTTACCCACTCAAACGGTTTTCCTTTCTCCCACTGAATAATTAATGGAAATGGATGGTTGAGGACAAAGGGAGTGAAGACTCCATTAAGGCGCGAGATGTTGAGAGGTGCTGACTTCATCATTTGAGTTGTTTCGTGGCGGGGCCAGTGATCTCCTGGTTTGCGTTGCCGGTATCGCACACTGAATACGGCCGATCGACAAGTTCAAAACGTGGCACGCGGCGACACGTTCTGAGCTTACAGATAGGCTATTTTCGGTGTGCGACACCGGCGTGCAGCAAAGGATAATGAGGCTTTCACTGTTAGAAACTGGGACAGCGTGAGTAGAAGCTCCTGCGTAAGTGACTGTCCAGGTAAGCTACTGTGGGTAGAGCCAGTATCATAATTTGAACAGGGTCTGTGATGAGGAACTTGATTCATCCCAGAGTCTTGCCATATCATCTGACAGCTATTGTGTTTCGCCCTTGTCGGACAACGATCTACGAGCCTATACACACACACACACACACACGCACACACACGCTTTCTTTCACAACAAACCAGCCTGGCATTTTGGTTTGGGAGCGCAGTAAAAAACCCAGAGCTTTGAGCAACAGAGACATGGGGCGTAAGGGGGGGTCAGGCGCTGCAGAACATTGCTTTTATGGTGTACAATTGGGAGCTAACCGAAGTGGTAAAAATAGCTGTATCTGGCTGTAATGTTTTTTGGTTGTTTTTCCAAAGGCACATCATAATACATCCCAGAGTTTCAGCATCCCACAGCTTTCAGATACCTATAAATAAATGCTTTTCCCCTTGCTGCGCTTTGCTCTTTCTCTTACACACACACACGCACGCGCACGCACGCACACACACACACACACTCAGGGGGGCTGGAGCGGAGTAAATAGCCCGCTTTCTGATGGAAAACATTCCAACACTACCAACACCGTGAAAGAGGTGGTGGTGGCAGCAGAGGTGGGGGGTATAAAATGGTTCAACCACCTATTTCTTCCCCCTCTCAGCGCCATTTACACTGGCACCATTTGCACTGTGGAGCATGGGAAAACTGAGGCTGATTCTCAGGGTCCCTCTAAGACTTTGGGGGGACACTTGGTCTAAGGACGAGCCAAAGATCCTCCCAGTTTTTTTTTTTATTTCTAATTTTTTATAATTCTTTTCACCACAGGTTGCAGACCCCTGGCTTCATCTACTCTTCTTTTATACCATTTAAGACGGGAACCCCTTTTGGGGTTTTTAGCTTTCAAAAACATTTCAAGACGGGAACCCCTTTTGGGGTTCTTGTTGCTACAGTACAGCAGTGGTTCCCAAACTTTTCAGGTGGAGACCCAAAAGAGAAATTATACGTTTTCCTGGGAAAAGATCGGCTATTTTCACTACTGCTTAAATATTTGTTTTAAAATGTATGGAATTTATTAGATTTTTCGTTTATTTTTTAATGAAATTACTTAGAAAAATCCTTGCATTTTTCATTTATTCATGAAAATCTTTGCTGGGGGGAGGAGGGGAGGGGGGATTGCCGACTTCAGGAATGCCGGCGTCTCGGAGTAGTAAACGGAGTTGGCCTTCTCGGACAATGGGGCATATTTTGCAAGATTCTGGGAGCTGATAGCACGGGCGTCTGCCACGACAAAGGGCCACTTCTCCGGGTCCGTGAGAAAGGCATGTTAGTTCGGCTCTTTGACACAGGACACTGTTTCTCTGACCACCATTCATTAGCATCTAAAACAGCCGACTCAATGGACAGCGGAGCGTTCGGCATAGCTGGGATCTCCCACGCCAAAAAGCTCTTTATGTACGGAGGCCTAAAGCTTCATTTATATAATTTTATATACTTCTGACCCCTCTGCCATACACTGGCTGTTGCCAGGTGCCCCCTGAAGCAGCGATAGAATCCCACACGTATCCAGGGCTGTGGAGAAAGCGTTTGGGGGTAGGGGTCAGGTATTTTTCTGCCACTAGAGTAGTGGTTCTCAACCTGTGGGTCAGGACCCCCAGGGGGGTCCCCAAAGTATTTTGAGGGGTCCGCAGATGATTAACTTAATGTGCAACATTGTTTTCTCACTCAACAGTAAACAAACCAACATAAAGTTTAAGTGTATAGAGGGTGTCTTCACATTTCTAAAGTGACAATTTAAGGACTTTTTAAAATGACAAATTAAACTTGTCAAATTGTCAAATATTAGAAGCAGAAATTGTGAAAATAGCCGATCTACATGCTCACAACGCCTCGCGTTGCGAGGCATTGTGAGCATGAAGATCTGCTATTCTCACGTGTTATACAAAATATAATGCCTCAACTCTCTCGTCAGGGTGAGGGGTCCCCAGTTAAAATATGATTATTTTGGGGGTCGCAGCCTGAAAAGGTTGAGAACCACTGCACTAGAGGAGGTCTTTGGGTCGGAGGGGGGCGAGAGCTGTGCGGAGGGGCCAGGGCGGGGGAAGAACAACGCGGAGAAGGCATCCACATTTGTTTCCACTTATGTTACATGATCTTTAAGAGCCTAATTTGAACAAATCCCTCGCTTCGACCGCACACTGTACTTTCCGAGAGGGCTCTTAACATGCGCACGCTGGGTGCTAATGTCACGCTAAAAGTAAATAGCGGGGATGGTGATGTCTGGGGAGAGAGCGCTGGGGCTATTTCTGTCCCCGGCTACCTCTGGTCTTTTATTAACAAACCCGATGTAAAGGAGCCAACGGCAACAAAGGTTGACTGGAGCCTGTCATTTAAAAAGGCCCGCAAAACATTTCGCCAGGCTGGGCCTGTAAAAGGTTTTTATTTCGGCTCTCGACACGAACGCACTCAGCACTTCACAGTGCAGGTCATTAAAGCAGAGTGTGAATGAAGGTGGAGGGGGGCAAGAACACACACACACACACACACACACACACACACACACACACACACACACACACACACACACACACACACACACACACACACACACACACACACACACACACACACACACAGAGAGAGAGAAAGAGGCAGAGAGAGATAGAGAGATAGAGAGAGAGACAGAGAGTGTTTAAAAGCTGTGGCAGTGGAGATTGCCCTGGGATAGAGTGGCTCGCCTCAGGCCGTACTCCCACGTGAAGGTTGCACATTTTCAGGCGCTGTGATACCATTCTCTCCTCTTGCCACTGACGTGCACTCTAAACCCCTCTCTCTCTCTCTCTCTCTCTCTTACTCCCCCCCCCCCCCCTCTATCTCTGCCATTCCATTTCTATCTCTTTGGATCTGGATGTGCCCAGAGGCGTGTGGCACTTCCGCCCTGCACACAGAGAGCCCGCTGTGACCCTGGGGACCGCCAGCATTTCGGCAAAACGACGGCGAGGACGGAGAGTGTGAAAAGAGATGAGGGGACGAGAGATGTCGGGGAAAACGTTAGGGTCCTCTCGTCCTCGAGGTCGTAAAAACAGTTGGTGAAGGAGAGGCATCCGCCTCCCTCCTGCACTAAGACTAACATCAAAATTGGAAAAGCTGCATGTTGGAATCAGTCATCCTCTCCTGTCTCTCTTTCACGCGCACGCGCAAGCGCAAGCGCAAGCGCGCGCACACACACACACACACACAAACAATCATTTCATCTTCAGTGAGAACCCATGCATGACGCCCCCCCCCCCACCCCTACTCCCTACACTCTCTTGTCCGCGTGTCATGTTTATATTGCCCTGTTGTTAGTGTGCATAGCATATGCTAAAGGTGCCTCCCCAACACGCACGCACGCACGCACACACACACACACAGATTGTACACACGTACCGTCCCCCCACCTCCCTCCCATGGTGACCTCTTTCCCTTTCCCCCCACGGTTGCAGCGTACCTGCAGGCTACTCATAAGTTCCCGAGACCACGGCCAACAGAGATTGTGTGTCTGAGCTGTGGCGAGGTCACCCAAAGTTATACAGGAAGGAATCCAAGAGGATGGAATGGCTGGGAGGAGAAGACACACACACACGCACACGCACACACACATGCACACACACACACACACACACACACACACACACACACACACACACACACACACACACACACACACACACACACACACACACACACACACACACACACACACACACACACACACACACACACACACACACACAGCCTTGGGGGGATGGGGGGGGGGGGGTTGAGGGTTAATGTGTGACAGATGACAGATCCGTGAATTCTTTCCTAGCGCCCACGAGGAGACCTCCTCACAACAAACACTTAACGCCTTTATCCTCCGTCTTTAAGCCTGTTCGTCATACACTATGCCAGGGGTCTTCAACGGTTTCAGGCCAAAGGGCCCCTTAGTTGAGAGAGAGATGAAGGCAGGGACCCCCGCAAACCTTTCAGTTTCATTGTTTGACAGCACAATCATCAGTGTATTTTGGATTCATATTTGCATCTTTAACTCTTGCACTCTCAAGAGTTAAAGATCTATGTTTTTATATGTCGTCACTGTCGGGCAGAAACCTTGTATCTCCAAGTTTCAAATATGTACGTTTTTCGCAAAGTAAAGCCCTGCTTCTTCATACAAGGCCGTCGCACAAAAGTAGTGAAAACACTAGTTTAAATCATTTTTTAAATTATAAATACAAAATGAACGGTTTTGGATATACAAGGTTTCCGCCCGACAACAACGATATATTTGTTTATTGAGGTTCTGTTAGCTTACATTCATACAAGTACAATGTGTGTCAAACCCCCACATATTTGGCAGCATAGCTGCTTTAACATTACAAAGTACACAAAAACAATAGCAAGTACCACAAAATACAGACCTTAAACAAGAGTTAGAGATCTATAAGAGTCCATTTGGTTACCGACTCTCCATTTAGCTGGGGACCACCTGGAACCCCCTCAAGGACCACTGGTGGTCCCCAGACCACTGGTTGAAAACCACTGCCCGACACCACCCTCCGTACCACACCACCCGGCAACAGCCGCCCCCACCCCTCCGTACCCCTAACACCATCCTTCCGTCCTCCTCTCTCTCCACCCCCTAGCGGGACCAAACCAAACAGAGACACATTCTAAAACACACTTCACACTGGGTCCCGACGCACCACGCAAACACAAGGCTCTCTCTTCTTAGCGCTTTAATCAAATTCCACAATGTCCTCCCCTGAACACAGAGCACTTCACAGTCAGTGGGGGTGAAACCCCTGACAGCACAATGTGTGTTTTCTCTCTGCTTCGCCCCCTCCTCAGCCCACACGCCCGGCCAGACTTTTAAACTTTAAGTTGTTGTCCGGGGGCATTTGTGTGTGTGTGTGTGTGTGTGTGTGTGTGTGTGTGTGTGTGTGAGTGTGAGTGTGTGTGTGTGTATGTGTGTGTGTGTGTGTGTGTGTGTGTGTGTGTGTGCGTGCGTGCGTGCGCGCATGTGTGTGGGGGCAGAAGCTGAGCCGGGGCTCAGGGTAACAGCAAAGGGCAGTCAACAAAACTCAATTGTCCCCATAATGGTGGTATAATTGCATTTGATTAAAATAATGACAGGGTGTCAGGCTGGAATGGAAGGTCCCTGGGTGACAGACTTGTTAAGGGCCGGACAACAAGACCATAATATGGATGGATGTGAGAGGAACAAAGAAATAGAAAAAAGTAATGTGTGTAAAGTAAAGTGTGTGTGTGTGTGTGTGTGTGTGTGTGTGTGTGTGTGTGTGTGTGTGTGTGTGTGTGTGTGTGTGTGTGTGTGTGTGTGTACACGTGTGTGTGTGTGTGTGTGTGTGTGTGTGTGTGTGTGTGTGTGTGTGTAAGGTATAAGGAATGTGTGTGTGCATTTTTGAGCCAGAGAGAGAAAGAGAGAGAGAGAGAGGGATGGAAAGAGAGAGACAGAAAGAAAAAGCAAAGCATAAAGAGAGAGACAGACCCAGACAGAAGCGTGGACAGAGAGACACAGAGAGGGACAAGTACAGTAACTGTGGAACTCACCTGTGTCACCACGTCAGAGCACGCAAGAGGACATCACAGCATGGACAGGAGACAGACAGACAGAGGGACAAAAAAAAGACATTCATTAGTTTAGCTGCTTTGAAAATATCAAGTACAAGCACGTAAAAAACATGAAAAAGGAGTGTCTTACGTACAACTACAGTATATTTCCAATTAAGTCTCGAAATCGATTTGAACCCCCGGTGGGTATTTGGTACCCGGTGGCTGTTTGCGATACTTATTTACGTCCAATGGAATGGCGGTCGATGCGCTTGTTTGTGTTGTGTGAATGTGTTTTGTAGAGTTTATTTGAGTCAGTAATGATGGAATCAATGATGACAGACAGGTCATCAGGTTAGCTGACGTTTTATTCTAAACTAATCTGCCATGCGATGCAAAAAAGCATGGGGCCGCTAAGAAGAAAGTTGTATTGTTTAATTGATATTAATTTATTTGTGAATTAATTTTCTCCATTGACTTGAATGGAAAAATGCAAAAAAAAAAATCTCTCGCAAACCATAGAGCCTACAGTTTCAAAACTTGGAGAGGAGATTCATAATAATTTCAAGAATTAATTGAAAAATAATTAAGTATTAAGTATCATTGCTGGTAGGGTTAGCAGGAGCCACTTTGGACAAGGTTGTCAAAGACCGCCAACACGCACACACTCCGCTTCCTTAAACCCTCCACACTTCTACAGGTAAAGCCCTGTGGACAGATCCCCCCCCCCCCCCACCCACCCACACACACTCAATGTGTGTATTTGTGTGAGTGATAGGTGAGAGAGAGGTGTTGATGACATTATTATTATAAAATATAAAACAAACTAATTTAGTTCTGGTGTAGTAATTTGATTTGGCAATAGTGCTGATACAGTAAAACAGCATTGGAATGTTAAAAACTTTTCATTTAGACACTGTTGATCAACAAGCGCACACCGTTGTGCCCCTTTTACATGTGCATTAAATACACACCTCTCAGCCAGTCAGAAATTAGCATATATCCAAATTCATGTTATTATCCATGTTATCAATTTTATTAGCGTCTTGTCATAAAAAGAAAAAAACTCCTGCTAACGTGTTCACTTTGAGTTTGTTATTGCTAAGGATTCTGATGACCTCCTTTGTGTGTGTCTGTGTGTGTTCCATCTACCGGCACGACTCACTGCACACATCTTCTGCCAAATATGTTTGTGTGTTCATTGTGCAACGTCCGTCCATAAACAGTATATCGTCGCTGTCGGGTGAAAACCTTGTATGTCCAAATCCGTTTATACTTTTAAAAATGATTTAAACTAGTGAAAACAGCCGATCTACAAGCACACAACGCCTCGCGATTGTGTGCTTGTAGATCTGCTGTTTTCACTACTTGTGTGCGACGGCCTTGTATAATGAAGCAGGGCTTTACTTTGCGAAAGAAAGTACAAATCTGAAACTTGGAGATACGAGGTTTCCACCCGACAACGACGATATGTATTGTGCGTGTGGGGACGGGTGTGTGACTCTCCCGTGGCGGTGTGTTTGCACAAACGCCAGGACAACACTTTGTGTCGGTCGCTGTTTACAACCATGTGTCACGATTGTGTCCACGTCAGCCCGTCTGTCTCTCTCTCTCTGTGTGTGTCGACCCCAGTCTCGACGTGGGAGAGAATAAAGTTCAAGGGCCTTCTTGCAGCCGAGTGCGGCTTCACTCGCCCTCAGCACGACAAATATTTACTCTCTCGTGAGTCTGGGAGTGGAGAGTGCGCCGAGAGGGGCTTTTGTGTGTGTCCGTCGACAATGCTCTCACTTGGGACCCGAGGTCTGTGTGGTCAACATGACAAAATGTCATCGGATGACGCCAAAACCAAAACCCTAAAATAGGAGAGAGCGCTGTGGCTGTGCAGTGCAGGCACGTGCACACATAGACACCAAAAGAGGGCTTGAGCCCCTGCCCTTTTATCCGTCTGTAAAAAAGTGCCCTCTCTCCAGACCATGAATGCAGTTTTTTACTATGGTGAAAGAAATGCAAATGTCCTCATTCCATGCCATAGCTGAAGGCAGCATTCAAGAGAATTGCCTTTGTCCAAACTCTCGTGAACTTAGGCAGCATCTTATGTTGAAAGAATTGTCCTCTCTGTGTAGAAACCAAGCATCGAAAATAGCCGACCTCCAAGCTCACAACGCGTCGCGCTGCGACGCGTTGTGAGCTTGGAGGTCTGCTATTTTCGATATTTTCACCAAAAGGCCCTTTTAGAAATTTGAGCCCCTGCCTCTCTAAAATTCTCTGCACGTCTCTGGTGTAGTCCAGACATCTGAGGGCTCTTTCACAAGCACTGTGGCTGCTGCTGGTTTAAAATCCCTTTACCTCCACTTACAGCAGGTTGAAATGGTCATCTTGAGTGAGGTTAGTCCTTGGCTGTAGAAAACCACTGCTTCCTTACAAACACTCTGTTTTATGCTTGTTTTAAATGGTTGATACAGTAAATTGCCTATAAACTTTATCAGCTCCCTGAGAAACCATGTTATGCCTCTTGCTCATTGCAGTAACTAGTGATTTAGATCAGCCACGGTCAGTGAGGGCTTGTGTTTGCATGGCAACAAACACCACACTTATATGATGCGATAAGGAAATTACAGAATCAGTTAAACTTGTTTGCTCAAGGACATTTTTTTTCATCCTTCATGCTCAAGGAAAATACTATTTTTTTCATCCTTCGTGGTTGAAAACAAGTAATGAAGCGGGTCTCTGCCAGGCCGGGTTGCCTCCTCAGGGCCCGCGAAATTTGGAAGGCAGTCAAGGCCAACTGGGATGGAATATTAAAATGAATCTGACTGATACAAAAATTCCAGAGATAATGTGTACCAATTTGTAGGAGTTTGGGAAAAATCACACCTAGTGTGAAGTGAGAGGTGCTATTAATGATTTAATTTCATTAAGTATCTCACAAAGCTAGGCCAACAAACTTTGTGCAGGCAGCAGGCCAGATGTAAGCCAGGTTTCTCGCGTCGGGCACAGCCAGACGTTGACACATTCCCGTATTTTCTACCTTTCATTATTATGCTCATACTGTATGTGTGCAGAGAAGAGGGGGAGATACTGTTGCAAAGAAAAACATCACTTCAAAGTTTAGTGTACGGCAATAAAACATCAGCATTTAATATCTGCATAAGGATTTAAGGATGTTATGCTTATAACGCTTAAAAAATATTTCCTATACATTCATGGAGTACCTTGTTGGGATTGGTCTGACGGAAATGACAACTTTAAATGGGCTCCTGCTACAAGTGGTAGGACAACAATGTCAGGTAGGCATTATGCTTATCATTATGCTCATTTATTAATCCGACAATGTCACCCGCAGAATAAAGACAATCTACAGGCTCCCAATGTGTGGTGAGGTGAGGCTTGTGGATCAGCTGTTTTTGGCAAACAAGACCAGCTGGATTCACTCATGGAGTGGAGTGATTTTGTATTTATTTTTTTACCGAAAAAACATGGCTAATAGCCTATTGAACCGTGCAGGGCAAACCGTGCGGTTCGGTTTTAAACAGAAAACTGCTGCACCGCACCCTCAGTGTGTGCATGCGTGCACAGTTTCACACCAATCAGTCCAACGGTGTCAGAGATTTAGGCCAGTCAATCTAAGCTAAAAAGGACCCAAAATAAATTGCAATAGTAATCATTCAGGGTTTTTTATGATCCTTAGGGTCATCCAAAACACATTTTAAAAATCTTCCAAAATATTCTGGGGGGTTCAAGTTTGGGTCCCATCACTTACTATACAGGAAAAATACCCCCCAAAAAATCTTCTTTAAGTAGCATGTGAGGGGTCTAACTAGGGGGTTTTCATGATTCTGAATCTATTGCAAGCATTTGTTTTGCACGAAAAACATTCCTCGGGCCAAAAACGGACCCACAACACTATGGTATAGTGATGGTTTAGTGATGAGTCATCGCTTTTCACACTTTTGTGGGTTCCATTTTTAGCCCAAGGAATGTTTTTTGTGCAAAACAAATGCTTGCAATGGATTCAGAATAATGAAAAAAAACTAGATTTTTTTTGTGGTTTTTTTCCCTGTATAGTAATTGAAGGGACCCAAACTTGAACCCCCTGAATTCACCTTGATCCACTAAGAATATTTTGAAAGATTTTTAACATGTGTTTTTTCTTTTGGGTCAAGCCTCTGATTGATTGACTGGACTAATTAGCTGCTGACAGATTGACACACGGACGCACGGACATGGGCGAAAACATAGTCTCCGGCCTTCGGTCATCCGACAATAAACCTCAAAGGTATAGATGCTTGTAGATGTCAACAATAATAAACTGTAAAGCAACTTTTTCACTATGTGAAGGAAATAGGAATACATGGTTGCTAGTTCTGTTAGCACACTGTGTTGTTGATTTGTGATTTACCATACAGCTACAAACATCACCGTCTTCATTTAAACTTCATTCTACATTCACCCACTTGGTAATACGATGTATGTGTGGATACTTATTCATGTTGTTTTTTAATTACTTTCTCTATAATGTCTTTTTAAACTATTAACTAAAGTGACATTTAATGGAAACTTCCTCTGTGAACCCATAAGACGCACGCACGCACACACGCACACACTCGCTCGCGTGTGTGCACACACGCACACACACACACGCCCTTTGGGAGCACATCAAACGGCCAAGGTCTGTTTTGCGACCAACAGCTCATTGTGAGTGTTATTAGAAAGTGCGGTAAGCAGAGCAGGGACCGTAGGGCGACCTGTCATCTGCAAAGCTCTGCTGAGGAAAGTGAACTGTGAGGCTTTGGGGAGACGGTGTTGGCAGTGATGATAAAGACAGACTTTGTTCTCCAGCGATGAGACTCCTCACAGGAAAATAGGAGGGGGGAGAGAGAGAAAGAAAGGGACGTAATACTGTATGTGTGTATATTGTATGTGTATGTATGTGTGTATACTATGTATATACAATATATATATATATATATATATATAGTCACTGTCGGGCCAAAGCCTTGTATCTCCAAGTTTCAAATGTGTATGTTTTTTCACCAAGTTTCACCTGCTTCATCATTCAAGGCCGTCGCACAAAAGTAGTGAAAACAGCAGATCTACAAGCACACAACGCCTCGCACTGCGAGGCGTTGTGTGCTTGTAGATCGTCTGTTTTCACTAGTTTGAATCATTTTTAAAATGATAACAAAACGAACGCTATAAACAAAACGAACGCTTTTGGACATACAAGGTTTCCACCCGACAACGACGATATATATATATATATATATATATATATATATATATATATATATATATATATATATATAAGAGAGCGGGAGAGGGAGAAAGAGAGAGAGAGAGAAGTAGGAACCACATGCAAAGCATTAACAGGTCCTGACCATCAATAATGAGGGACGGACACAGAGAGAGGTCCAACACTGATTTATGTCCTCACGTCCAGCTGTCCCATCTCCTATGGGGCGATGAGTGGGCGGACAGTGAGCGTGTGAAGGGGCGGAACTGTGTGTGCGTGTGTTAGTGTGTGTGCGAGCGTGCACACACATCTGTCAAGGCCATGTACATGTGTGATAAACAACAATCGGTGATTAAACGGCTTTACAAGGTGGAGTTGCATTTGCGAGTGAACCCAGATCTACAGCTTCTTCCTCCACCTGAATGCAATACCCAGGCGGCCGCGACGTCTCCATAATGCATTCTGCAGCGCTGGATCCCAGACGCCTCTCCACTGCTCGCCGCAGTTCACAGAGAATCAACCGGCAGCCGATTAGTTACACAAGAGCTCAATCTGACTGCATTACACAAGCGGAATCGGTCACGACCCCACGCACTGTGCAAGGGGTCCCGGGGATGAGCCGGCTCTGGCGGGACGGACAGACAGACAGAAAGGGAATGGAGGAGCGATAATATTTGGGGGAGACGGTCGGAATGTTTTGCTGGCTGAAACCCCGGCGAGTCTCCTCTCCTCCGCGTCGCTCGCTCACACAACCAAAACATTTGGAGTGTGCATCTCGCCGGCTCACTGTGCGTCTCTGTTTATCAGTTGTTGTCTGTCCCCGGTTTACATTCTACACCCGAAACACCCCCCCAACCCACCCTTCTCTCCCCCCCCGGCACACTGACCAGAGGTTCCGTCCAGGAAATTCGCCGGCCCCCACCTCCCTCATCCCCCCATATACACCCCTCCTAATTTAGATTGGTGGAGAGCAGTAAATCCTGCCGCGTTGTTGTCACGCACAAATAAACTGACCAAAGTGTTGATGTAGAGATGTCCTCAAGAGACAATGTTTGGAAGAGGACAGAGAGAGAGAGAGAGAGAGAGAGAGAGAGAGAGAGGGATAGAAAGACAGATAGAGAGAGGTGCTTGTCTCTCGCCCCTTCCTGTGAAAGTTTCCGGTAAGGCAGTAAACACGGCAGTGGCCTCCTGTGGGAGCCAAGAGGAGCGTGCACACACACTTGCATGAGTGTGTCTCTGTGTGTGTGTGTGTGTGTGTGTGTGTGTGTGTGTGTGTGTGTGTGTGTGTGTGTGTGTGTATTGTCAAGCGGATGTATGTGTTTATGCGTGTTTGTGTCTGTGTGCAGTGATGTACAGTTTGTTGTGCATGCCTAACGGTTTGTGTGTGTGTGTGTGTGTGTGTGTGTGTGTGTGTGTGTGTGTGTGTGTGTGTGTGTGTTGGGGTCAGCAGTTCCTCTTGTCTCTATGGAGGCCTTGTGCTGTAGCCAAGTGCCCAGCTGCTCATAGGTGTCTGTTTACAGCCTGATTCACTGAGCTAACAGGGACACGCGCACAGCCATGTGCACGTATGCACAACCACACACACACACACACACACACACACACACACACACACACACACACACACACACACACACACACACACACACACACACACACACACACACACACACACACACACACACACACACACACACACACACACACACACCTACTGTATACTTGTGAGGACAAACATTTCAGGACGGAAATTTGATAAATGCTATTTATTAATTTTTCTTGGTAAATATTGAAACTATGGCCTGATGTATTTATATACTTAGACGCCCTGTGAAACTTTGTGAACTTGTAGATCTGCTATTTCCGGGTATGTGACACAGTATAAATCAGGCATACAGTATAACTCCATAACCCCCAAACTAATCCTAACAATAACACCACACTGAATCTTTTCCTAAATGTAAGCCTAGATCTAACAATCCTTTTAAACCATGAAACAACCATTTCTCCTGTGAGGACTAGGAATCTTCCTCAAATGTCCATTTCTCAAAGTCTGCTATACTTGTGGGGGCATTTGGCTCTCACAAGTGTAATAAGTGCACGCACGCACGCACACAGCGTGTCCCTTATCAAATGTCCACTTTTGCCCTGATAATTTATGGTAGGTTTATTTTATACCAACAAATGCCTGGGCTTGAGCACAACACAACACACAGGGCTCTTTCACTAGCTAGCCGCACACAAAACAACACGCTAATTCAGTGAGTGCGAACGGTGAGCTAATTCAGTTTGCTCGGTTAGTTAGTGCGGCAGCTCGGTACGGTAAGTGGTTAACAGCGTTACTTGATAATTATATCACTTGAAACAATTACCGACTTGGATTTCCTTAATTACAGTGATTTCCAAGTACGCTCGTTAAGGGGAGAGGGGGAGGGGCGGGGAACAACTTAACCTTAAACCAATGCTAGCACCTAGCTATTAACGAGGTTACGACTGATAACCGGTGTTGAGGTTTGTGTGGACGGTGTGTGTTTATTTTAAAGATATTTTGGGGGGGCAGACTTTATTTCAACAGCGAGACAGGAAAGGCAGACAGAGAGCAGGGGAATGACAAACAGCACACAGTCCCGAGGCGGCGCGAGTGGAACAGAGGGCACGCTGAAGCAGGCGGCATTTTGCACACATGTAAAAATGCGCCCTAACCATTCGGCTATCAGGTTTCCACAATGGTGTGTGGTTTGACGTCATTCTCCTTCAGTCCCATGAGCATAATATAGGAGATGATGCAACATTATCAACAGAAACATTAATCTCTGCGGCCATCAATGAATGCTCCCTTTGATTAAAACGTAAAAAAGAAAATGAGAAGAAAGAATTCAAGAAAAAAAAGCTACAATTTACTGGAGGGGTGGAAGTGGCCCCAATCTGGCCCACATCTGGTGATGAACCACCATCAGCAGCTCTCCTCTTGACCAGCTTCTCCGTGCCAAATGCTGGGCCCCGTGACTCCAGCTTGACTCTTTTAATTAAAATACTAGTTGCAAAATAATGGTTTGTTTGCTGCGGAGCTCTGTTGAGGAAGCTTCACACTCACCCAGCCCACACTGTAAAGAGGCCTCCAAAGTGTCAGACGAGGACACTGAAGTCCTTGTTCCTGTTTGTCCAACATCATTTCTCGGGTAATTCATGGGTACGCTGTCCAAATGTGACGGATGCATTGTCAAAACCTCCCCCCGAAAAAGGGCTAAAGAATAGATACCAGAGCATTAATGAGGGGTTGCTACAGAGCTGCCAACATTCATTTCTGTACAGCAAACCACTTTATAGCTTGGTTACATTTATTTCATAGTTCATGAAATTGAGCATTTTTTCATACTGTAGATATTTCATAATATTTATGAATGTTTTTACAGACTAGACTAGTAAAAAGGTACAGCATCGCGGTGAAGCAAGGCTGTTGCCAGTGTGTAAGACGAACTATTTTTTTGGTTTTGTTTTTTGTTTGGATTGAGCACAGAAGTGAAGCGAGGCTCTTTTAATTTTTTGATTTTGTAACCCATTTCTTCACCCAGTGCAAATTGCTTAAGCTGTAGTCCTGGTTTCTGCCACGCCTGGGGAGCCCTGTCTGGCCAGGAGGAGGCGGTATAGAAACCAGGACTACTGCATATTTTTGTGAGGGTACCTACCCTAGGAGACACGGGGAGAACATGCAAACTCCACACAGCGAGGCTCTTCTCAACGTGTAAGATGAACATGTTTTTTTTTTTTCTTTCTTGTCTGAGGAGCGAGGTGAGGCGAGGCAGTTCTCAGTGTGTAAGTGAGCAGCTAGCAGAATGGCAGACGGGGTGTGAGAAAATGCAGGGCTGTCGTAGCGCTAATTCAACACGGCTGAGGGCTAATGAACTAGCAGCGCGGCCTGCTTTCTCTCATTAGAGGTGAGACCTTGTCGCTCTTACACACACTGATACATAAGGGGATTGTGGAAGTGCAGGCGGCTTTAAGGAGACCTCGAAATCTTGTGTTACAGAAGATTGTGAGCGTGCGTGCGAGAGTATGTGCGTGCAAGTGGGTGTGTGTGTGTGTGTGTGTGCACACGTGCGTGCAGGTAAAAGAGAATCAGCTGGCGTCTAGCTAGGCTGGTTGGAGTTAATATGAAGTGAAGTCCAAATTGCAAAGCAGATTTTTGGATGTTTGAAGGGAGGGGGGGCTGGGAGCTCGGCGCTGTTCCTGGGATGTCTGGGAAAGCCTGAGAACTATAGACGTGTAAAATTATGACTCATAATGCTTCCCTAATGCTTTTTAATAACAACATAATCAACAGAACACTTCTGATTGGTCTTCTTCAGCGACACACTCCTTTCTGCTGCTAGAGTGTGACCCTTCACCTCTCAGCTCCGCCTTCATTACCTCACAATTACACCCTACAAATCTCTGCTGATTGTGTGTGTGTGTGTGTGTGTGTGTGTGTGTGTGTGTGTGTGTGTGTGTGTGTGTGTGTGTGCGAGCGCATGGGTGCATGTGTGTGAGACTGGGCGTTCGGTGCACATGCATACAAGACTGATTAAGGATGTACATACACACCTGACGGTCTGTGTTTAGATTCCCCATTTCTTGTCTTTTGTTTGTGTGTGTGTGTGTGTGTGCATGCGTAGGGGCCGAGGGTCCATGTTTTCAATTTCCGAGCCTAATGGCCTTGTAATGTGCATGGGAGGGGGGCAGGGGATCGTTCCGGGAGAGAGACAACATCGCCCCGGGACACTGACCTGCCCCGGCCCTAGAGGTCACCACCTTTGACCTTCAGCGAGCAGCGAGCGGTTGGCCCGCGGGGAGAGCACTGCAGGTATAGGCTTAGATTACTGCACTGAGCCGCTGTCTGAGTCTAGACCACTGTCACTACACACACGCACGCACGCACACGCACACGCGCGCACACACACACACACACACACACACACACACGCACACGCACACGCACGCACACTAGGGCATTCACCAAATATTCGAATATTCGAATATCAAAGTCACTATTCGACGTTGTTCACTGAAGTCGAATATTCGCTTATTTTTTTTATTGTTTTCTCTTGCTAGATAGGAAGGCATATGCCCCTGGTGGATGAATTTGTTAATGCTCTATACCAGGGGTTCTCAAACCTTTTTAGGCCGTGACCCCCAAAATAAACATAATTGAACTGGGGACCCCCACCCTGACAAGCACTTGGAATTGTAGGTATTACATTTAATGTGACTCAGTTCCGCAGATAAATATTGTGAAAATAGCAGATCTACATGCTCACAACGCCTCGCAACACAATGTTTGCCTCTTGCTTACTTAATATTTGACAGTTTGGCTAGTCCTGTCGAATATTCGACTATTCGAAAACTTTGAGGTCGAATAATTCGAAAACTAAAAATCACTATTCGTGAATGCCCTAACACACACACACAAACACACACACACTAAATACAGACAGTGGTGTAAAGTAACTAAGTACATTTACTTAAGTACTGTACTTACTTAGGTACTTTAACTTTACCAGAGTATTTCCATTTTCCAATACTTTTACTTCTACTCCACTACATCTCGGATCCAAATATTGTGCTTTTACTCCACTACAATTATTGGAAAACTTTAGTTATTAGTTACTTTGTAGATTTTGATTATTATTACAACACGCACTAACGACTTCAGCCGGATAGATATTTCGGCCATTTGAAAATAGCCGATCTACAAGATGACAGTTGTGAGCTTGTAAATCGGCTATTTTCAAAAGCTTTTGTTTTTATACATTTTTAACTTAAGAAATTGAACATTCAGCAAAATCAGTACTTTTACTTTTGGTACTTTCTATAAATACTTTGATGCTAATTTTCTTCTTTTACTCCAAGTACATTTTTAATACGGGACTTGTACTTGTAATTTTCTACATTGCAGTATTGATACTTAAGCGAAAACATTGTCTACAGAGCACCAACATGATGGGTGACATGTCAGAGACGGAACACACACACACACACACACACACACACACACACACACACACACACACACACACACACACACACACACACACACGCGCGCACACAGGGATGCCTTGGAGGGGAACTCAAGCTGTCGCTTCTCAATGACCCCTCACAAAAGAACCATTGAACATAACAAGACAAGGCTACAGTAGTGAGAACCGGTGAAAAAGTGTCCCTTTGTTACTCAAGGCAAGCTTCTCAAGTACTCCGCCATTCACATGCCGGCCTCCTCTCTCGCTACCAAACTGGTTTCACGAGGCAGAGGGTTTCGTGCACTCTGAAAGGACCATCATTTGATGTCGACATGTGAAAACTGACATCCGATTTGGCATCCAGAACCTATAATCTGTTTCAGCGTTGCATATCTCAATAATAAAATGTGGGATATAATATCATCCTTCAAATTGACTATGGTTTTGCCGACCCCGTTTGGGTTTTCAAACAGCCGTGCATATGATTTTTACATTAGGACAGGCAACCAGCAGTTATTCTTGGGTTTTACATCGTCTTATAAAAGTTGAAAATTGCTGTAGTCTAGGCTCATTCGCTTGTATAGGAAGTGAAGGGGTTTGGCTTGGGTTCAATGCACTTTATACCTCTCCCACACTGTTAGTTATTTCAATATTGGTCTAGTAGTGGAATCCTTGCTTGAGTTCCGTCCCAATAACATGTATGAGGCTGACCATTATTAAGTTCAATGCACTGGTTGCCTCTAAAAAGCTGGAGGACTTTTTCTCAGTGTGCTATTAGATTAGCCAGCCGGGTTAGCAAGTCACCAGATTCAGGATCCCTGCGTCGGTTCTCCTTTGCGTTGGCTGATGGAGCTTCTCCCTTGGCTCCGGCTCACATAAGATCTGCATTAACGTTGCCATTCTGTTTCCCAGTACAGGCCTGCTCAATTTTCCCACTTAAAGGCCGCTCCTGAGTTGAGTCTGTGAGCTACTTAAAGACCTAATTTCAACTCTTTAAGGACTAAAAGGTAAGCGCGGTAACACAATACTCTCAACAGGCTTTTTCTTGGCTCCAAATATGAGTGGTGTGGAGTTTGTGTATGTATTATATGCAGTTATGTGTGAGTGTGTGTGTGCGTGTGTGTGTGACTCTATATATGCACTATGTATATATATATATATATATGTGTATATAGTCGTTGTCAGGTGGAAACCTTGTATGTCCAAAACCTTACTTTTTTTGGGTTATTATTTTTAAAAAGTATTTAAAATAGTGAAAATAGCACACAACGCCTCGCATGTGCTTGTAGATCGGCTATTTTCACTACTTTTGTGCGACACTTTTGTATGATGAAGCAGGGCTTTAATTTACGAAAAAACATAATTATTTTAAACTTGGAGATACAAGATTTCTGCCCGACAGTGTGTGTGTGTGTATGTGTGTGTTTGTGTGTGTGTGTGTGTGTGTGTGTGTGTGTGTGTGTGTGTGTGTGTGTGTGTGTGTGTGTGTGT
>NC_137817.1:39853819-39856319 GCF_963921795.1 Nannobrachium achirus
CTTCAAACAGCGTTGTAAAGAACATTCACATTAACACCGTGCGATAACAAGTCAAACTGATCGGTGGCCAGGCACACGCGGCACTGAGCCATGCGTCTCCCCCTGTACTTCTCAAAGTGAGGACCAGGGACTCTCGGGGTTCCTTGAGGGGCTTCCAAATTGATCCTTATGAGTCTGTAAGGGCCGGTGCATACTCCACTTTTAGAGACGATTTTTTCCCGGTTTGGCTCCTTGGAAATCCGTTCCGGCATCCTTTTTTTTTCTCCCAAAAACGGCAAAACTCGGGAAACTCGGGCCTGGCGGCCTGGACATATGGTATAACTCGTGAAACTCGTGGCCCAGCAGTCAATGAGTTAATTCGGCTGTTCGGTTGCTGCCGAGATTTTGTGACCCACTGAACCGAAGTAATTTCGTCTCTAAAACTGGAGTATGCATAGGCCTTAACTCTGACAGTATACTCTCCATGCGTATAAACTGTCAGAGTTAAGGCGGTCATTGAAATGTAACATTTTGAGAACCACGGGTCTAACCTGATTCTATCTGCACTGCAGCACTGACACACCAGTCCAGCACTACTGACTGATGGCTGCTAGAGGAACACACACACTGGGAGAGAAGTACACACACACACACACACACACACACACACACACACACACACACACACACACACACACACACACACACACACACACACACACACACACACACACCACACACACACACACAAAGTGCATATTGCTCTTTCCTCTGCATGCACCACTGTACCTCCTCTCTCACAATGTGACCTCCTCTGTGTCTCACCCCAAGCTGGATGGACAATATGTGCTTTGTTCCCTGCCTGAAGGGCAAATGCTGCTGCCGCGCTGTGTGTGTGTGTGTGTGTGTGTGTGTGTGTGTGTGTGTGTGTGTGTGCATTGCACCATAGAACAATCCTGCCACAATATGAGGGACAGCTGGGCCACAGTGCACTCGCACTCCTTTTCTCAGTCTCCCAGCTGCAGGCTGCGACCGGGGATGCGGCGGCGGCCATTGTGGCTCCAGGCTGGGGCCGAGCATAAAGAGTTGACCCAGCCAGCCGACGTGCTCTTTATTCAATCATATGGCCGAGGCTCCGCCTTTCCGATGCCCTCTCTCTCTCTCTGTAAATCAGGCGGCTGTTTTGGCCGCAGAGTCACAAGTGAAGCTCACAAAAAGCACGGATGTGCTTTTTGTTGTGCTCGCGTGCTATTCGCCCATTTGGTTCCATTTTGAGTTGACACTCGAGATTTTTATTGTGTGGGATTCGGTTGGGGGGGGGGGGGGGGGGCAGGGGTGTACATTGTTTGCTTCACTGATATTATTCACAGCGCATTTCATTTTAAATTTGTAGATTTGATATTTTGAAAAAATAGATTAATTTTTTTGTGGGGTAATGTTTGCCCAAAATAGGGACACCAGGGTTAATGTGTGGTTAAAATTTTAAGATTTATGTTTTATTAATTTTTTTGGTTGACTGTGTTATCTCAGTGGAGCCCCTTCTAGGACAGACAAACAGACACTAGGGATGGGACGATATGAACATTTCATGTCACGATTATTGTGACCAAAGACATCGCGATTTACGATATTATCGCGATAATCAAAATACCCCCAACATCCATTATCCTGGGCCAGAACATTGTTACGTTGTACCAATAGAGGGTTTTTGGTACCGGATATGCAGCTCTGCAAATAAAAGGTGAATTGATCCCAGTGCATGACGGAGGACGATTTCACGATATGATTATCGTGAGTGTTTTTTATCAGGATAAAACGATAATAATGATTATCGTCCCATTCCTAACAGACACACAGACAGATAGACAGACAGACGGACAGACAGACAGACAGACAAAGAGAAAGACAGACACTGTGAGTAGTTCCTTCTCGCACACCCTGCTGGTCATCTTCCTCTCCTCCTCTCCTCTCCTCTCCTCGCATGTCCTCTTCTCTTTCTCTCTCTCTCTCTCTTTCTCTCTCTCTCTCCCTTTCTCACACACACATTCACACACACCGATGACAAACCAATGACAGAGGTGTGAGTGACGGAGGGAGGGAGGGAAGGTGAGATGGATGGATGACCAGATGGATTAAATGGGGAATGAATAGGCATGCTTTGCGAGGAACGGAAAAAAAGCAAATAAATAAATTGAAAGCAGAATGCGGAGAGCGAGAGCTTCCTTTTTAGGATATACCTGCAGGAGACAGAAAAAAAGGGGGAAAAAAAGAAAATAAATGTGTTTTTAATCTCTCTGCGGCGTTTGGCTGCATTATGTTTTCCTTCAGCATGCATATCCATTCCACTGATGTGACCGTGGTGGGAGTGGCTGGGCGAATAAGTGACAAGGCCATTCATCCAGTCAGAAGGCTATGACAGGACTTGGGCATGAAGTGACTGACCAATAGCAGGACATGGGAAGTTGTCAATTCTCATCTGTTCTGTCACGGGTGATTTACAGGAGGTTTTCAGACCAGGTAA
>NC_137817.1:39858819-39866319 GCF_963921795.1 Nannobrachium achirus
AGTCTGATGCTAAGCAACTAAATAACCAAATAAACACATCCAACAAAGCAGGATAAAAAACAAAACAAAAAACTGCAACGAGAGAATGCAAATCTAACGTAATACATGATTCAGAGTCCCCCTCCTCCCATCAAGGTAGTGAAATCAAAGCCTTTCATTGGCCATCTGAGAGCATAGGCCTAACCTAAGTTAGGCCTAAATCAGAAATTAGCCTACAAAAACAAATATGTTGCTACATACTGTACATGTATTGTAAGCCCCTCCCATACGCTAAAATGTGTTCCCGGCCTGAATGGGTTAAGCAGGGGTGAGGGTAGAATACAGTGGGGAATGGGGGACACCTGCAGTGGACAATCAGTCTCCAAGCCTGTTAGGGGACACATACTGCGACAGAGTCCTTCAGGATCGTATTGTCATTCTTTTTAAGTGATAATGAATTGAAGGGCCAAGTAGACATGTTGGTGATCCTCAGACTATGTAAGCACCAGTTCCTAATGCGTTGTCTCTCTTCCCTCCCTCCCTCACTTAGTCAGGACAATCCCAGGGTTGTTCTGGTAGAGGTGAGGGACCACTTAATCCCTCTAGCCCCAATCCCGGCTCGCAATAAACAGGCTACGTTTAATCCACAACACAGAGTAGCAGGGGGTTAAGTCTTTATCGCTGGCCATGCCAGTGTTCTCCTTTCCCCCTTCTTGCTCTTCCATTATCATCCCTTTTTCAGCATCACTATATTACCATCACCGTAGCATCTGGCCTGGTAATCTGTGCTGGATTGGACTAACATTAGTGAAGTGAAGGCACAATGAGCTGAGTTTCAAAAAGTACAAGGGAGCAATTTGTCAAACACATTCCAAGTGCTGTGTTTGGGAAACTAAAATGATTCACGAAATCCAATGGGGTTGTCAGTTTGTTGGTCACGTGTGTTTCAGCCACTAAGAGTTGCTGTTGAATTCAATTCATTTATACATTACAGATCCAGTGTGTCTTTGTTCTTTCTCCACCTGTCTCCTCTGACCGTATATGTTGTGTAAATACTGTACATGTAGATTTATGTCTGGGTCCTGATGTGTACTGTACCCGATAGGACACGGAACGGACACAAACCCTCTAACTTGCTAGGGAATAATAACCAGTAAGACTCCCTAATCGGGAGATAAGCGACCGTTGGTCGCTTATCTCCACAAATATCACAGCCTCCACCTCTCACGTCATACGGGCAGCCATAGTTACACCTGGAATGTTGAATCTCCATATATGGAGATAACCTACCCATCACACAAAGTCTGACCTCACCAGCCCATACCTGGGCATGGACGACTTATATCTCCATATACGGAGATGGCCATATATGGAGATACGATGACATCACAGAGTCCACAGCTGATGATGTGGCGTGATGTCATACAATACACAAACAAGCCCTATATAAAGGGGCAATTCTCACCAGGGAAGAGAGCATTCCCCACTAGCTGAGTATCTTAAGATGGTTGGATGTGATGATAAGCCACAAATAGGCCAAAAGTTTGTTTTACCAATTATCAAGACATACGGGCAGTTGACAGTTTGCCATTGTTACTCATTGAAGTTGAATCTCCATCTGAATCCCTTTTATGCCCATATATGGAGATCCCTGCTCTGAGTATCTGACATCACTAATCCCTTTTATGCCCATATATGGAGATCCCTGCTCTGAGTATCTGACATCACTAATCCCTTTTATGCCCATATACAGTATGGAGATCCCTAACAGAATCCATTTTATGCCCATATATGGAGATACCTGCTCTGAGTATCTGACATCACTGTGATGTCACCTGTTTATGCCTAAATATGGAGATCCCTGCTCTGAGTATCTGACATCACTGCGATCTCACCTGTGATGTCACAGTGACACATCACCTCAGTATCTGTGATGTCACAGTGACACATCATCTCAGTATCAGGCGTTACACGTATACATTGAGCAGGGCAAAGGTGTGACGTGTGTGACGGACGGACGGACGGACGGACGGACGGACGGACGGACGGTGGAGGTTTTCATACTAAACTGCGACCTTACGGTCGCAATGACTTCATCTCAACTGTTCATGTACTGGACATCTCATGCGGTTTATTATCTCTCTCTCTCCAGTCAAGCAAAGGAAGGACAGTTGACTTGGCATGCAATGGGCACTTGCAGCACGGCTGCAAAACAGCACAGCCCCTCATTTCCAGAGGGGCTGTGCTCATTTTGCATAACAACTTGGACTTGCTCATACACACGACATTCAGTCACCAACACCAATCCACATTAACATGAAAGGTGGTGCAGTCTTTCCATCCGCTGCCCACGCCTTCATTGAACGCTAACTGGCAGCAGTGGGTGGCGGCGCGGGTTTACAGGCAGCGAGCGGAGCCACGCTCAGCACCCACGCTCTAATGGAAGTGACGGAGGCAACGGTCATTTACAATGCTCTCCGAACGTATGCCTATGGATACCTCAGCCTATTAGTGTCAATATGCTCACTTCCCCTTCCGCAAACCCCCCAACGGTTGAACTATGCTGGCTTGTGGTGGGCTTTGAATAAACATTTCGGGAACCCGAATCATCGTCCACTGTGGCTGTCGTATTCATTGTGTCTGCAACTGACTGAAGAGCAGAGCAGCTGGGGATGGAGTTTGGAGGAGGACGAAGCACGTTGCGAATGAATAATTCACTGTATTTTGTGCCAAATATGCTGTGCAGTGTGCAGACAAAAGCTGCTAGGTGTCTGAATGAGGTCAGCACTCTAAGGGTACAACATGCTAACATGCGCTAATGAAAATCAACTGGCAGACAGCTAGAAGTAGAGCTAGCGACGAGCAAAAGCCCATAAAGTGGGTACAGAGGGGTTAGCTAAGGCTGGGGGACTTAAAGAACACAGGTCACGGCGGCAGAATACTTTTTCGTTAGTCATGCTACACTTGTTTTGTGTCAGGCTGTCAAACCTCCCCGTGCCAAAGCAAACTCCTGCTCTGCACCCAATGTTTGCCTTGCAATGTGTTTCTGATTCTGCACTTGTACAGCGGGGAGAAAAAAAACATACCGAACGTCTGGAAACCACTTGAATAGTTCAGTGTGCTTCAGGTCTCGGCCTCTTTCACCCCCTCGGACCAGAGCTGCCTCTGCACGGAGCCCTGCGTCACTCCATCATGGAGGCTCATGTGAGCGACACCAGGGATGGCGTGTTTACATCACACCCCGAATGAAGCACACATCTGTGTTAGGCTGCGCTCATTAGGACAGACACAGCGAGAGAGAGAGAGAGGCAGGCTGGAGAGAGAAATGGCTGCTGGACGCTTCAAGTGGTACTGTAAGTTGCACAGTGAAGAGGCACACAGAGACACATGTGCTGTCTGTGCAGCTTGCTAGCCTCCCTACTCCTGAATGCTACAGCACCTCAGGACATGGCCATATGCCATCAGCTTGGCCTATTGATCAACAGCGCGTTAGGCTTGCATGACAGCTAGCACACACACACACACACACACACACACACACACACACACACACACACACACACACACACACACACACACACACACACACACACACACACACACACACACACACACACACACACACACACACACACACACAAGCGAACAGGGCTTCTAACAGATGGGTTTAAAGGTGGGCCACGTCATGTGTGAAGTGAACAGGGAGAACGCCAGTGCTGGCGACTGTAGTGTAACAGACTACATGGAAATACGGACGTACATATCTGTACGTGTGAGAGAGAGAGAGAGAGAGAGAGAGAGAGAGAGAGAGAGAGGGGGGGGGGCACATGGTCATGTAACAGAACTAGAGCATCTGCAACAACAACAGTGCTCTCTCGCTAGCAGGACCATATTCAATTTTAATAGCACACCTGTGAGGGCAGCCACCATCTACATGTACATGCTCTGCATGTATTCACAGTCTACACTAAACGGGTATTCACACTGGAATTCTTTGTACAATGGACTCATGCAGTTTTTAAGTTCAAACAATGTTGTTTTTATATATAGCATTTTGAAGGTGCACCTATTTGGTTTAGTACCTTTATACGTACATCAACAGCGCACTGCTGTGTCAGCTAATATTTCCATCATGGATAGAGATAATTGTCCTTTACCCAGGCATTCTTTTGGCCTGGGTGAGGGGAATCATAAAAGGGCAGAGAAGATAAGGCATATCAAATAGCAGTGGCTGACCAGACAGTGCAAGTATAGAGTAAGTTCAGACTAGTGCAAGTTAACTTTAGCCACTTGAACCATAGCATCTCTATTCTGGGAGGGACATTTGCCAAAAATAGTTGATCTACAAGCTCACAATGCGCTGCAGCGCCCCAATTCTTAAGCTTGTATATCGACTATTTTCATTGAAGACAATCTGTAAAAAAAATAAAAAATAAAAATAACAGAGCAAGGACAGAGCAAGTACAGAGCCGACCCTGGTCAACTAAGTACCTTATACCAAGCACAGAGGGTTTAAGTGGTAAAAAGCACTTGCTGTTCTTTAGAGATCCTTCAGAGAATCAGTGAATAGACAATAACACAGTTACTGTTGTTAGTTTGAGAGTGGCTACTTGAGAATAGACAGGGATGGGAGTCCTTCTGAGACATGTAAAGGTGTAAACCTTGTATGTAAAAAAAAAATATTACTATACAGGAAAATAAATCTGCTATTTTCACTACTTTCGTGTGACTCTCTTGTATGATGAAGTAGGGCATTTGTGTACATTTGAAACATGGACATACAAGGTTTCTGCCTGACAGCAACGGTATTCTTCATCTACTGTATACTGTGCCGTCCGGATAGTTTGCTCATTGCAAATTAGCAGATCTAGAACGACGTGAGCTTCTGAGCTTATATATCAGCTATTTCCGACAAGTGACATCGTCGTACGATGAAGTAACAGGCTTAATTCAATAACTATAAGGTAATGAGGTATATAGTCATACAGTACATGACACAATATTACTGCTTCCTAAATCATGAATATGATGAATAGGCACTCCTTGATCCGTTATTAGGCCGATGTATTTTGGGCATGAAATTACAATTTCTTTCTATTTAACATTCTCCTTAGACAGCAATTTTGAAAACTTTTACAATTAATCAATGTATTTTACTCCATGAATACATAGGATAGGCATTCATAAGCTTTCAGCTTCAGCCTATTCCTTTTGATCACCTGAAACAATGATTATGTGGATGTATGACTTGTATAAATGTATGTGAGTTGATCAAATAAACTAAACTAAACAACATAACAGTCATTCACATGATAACGTTTATTGGAGGGTATGTGTGTGTACATGGAGGGTGTGTGTGTTTTCTGCATGTCACTCAGTCAAATCTAATGAAGCAGGAACAAGTAAACCTTGATCACCAGAACAGAGCGGAGCAGCGTTCCTCCTCTCTCTCTCTCCCTCACATTCATCAAGTCAGTGTGTGTTTGATCTCTCAGCCACATCACACATGTGCCCTCCAATCAGCCTGCCTCCGCTGCCTCAAGGGCCCCCCGATCGCCCTGCCTACACACACACACACGCACACGCACACACACACACACACACACACACACACACACACACACACACACACACACACACACACACACTCTCTCTCTCTCTCTCTCTCTCTTAAGAGTAGGGAACGTCCCACGTCCCACACAAAGCCCATTAGTGCTTCTGATTAAATTTGAGTATAGCCATGTATAAAGGCCATGACCAGTGCAACTTAATTTGTGTGTACATGTGTGTGTGTGTGCGTGCGCACGTGTGTGTGTGTGTGTGTGTGTGTGTGTGTGTGTGTGTGTGTGTGTGTGTGTGTGTGAGAGAGAGAGCAAAACTGAGTGAGAGGAAAGCCTTCTAACCTTTGTAATATGCGTCCTAACCGCTGTCAAGGGAGACTCACAGCCTAAAAGGGCTCCCTAACACTCCATAACTCTGACTTAAATGAAACAAGTACAAAATGTATAGCCATTAGAACCGCACACACACACACACACACACACTTGAATGAAACAACTGTATTGCCATTAGTGGCATGACCCCCCCCTCCATCCTCTGCGCGCGCACACGCACACGCACACGCACACGCACACACACACGCACACGCACACGTCTCTAGCAGTTGGCAAGGCGACCAAGGTCATTAGGTCTATTTCTATTGGCTGAGCGGTGATTTGGTTAGCCCCGGATCTACCCGGCGACACTCAAGTTGTTTTGGCAAAACACAAACATGATTGGGAGGACATGTTCTAAATGGTTTAGTCGGACACATGTGCATTTGGGGGCCTTGAAGGCTGGTGAGGGACAGTGCAATGTGGAGAGAAATGCAAAGAAAGAAAGAAAGAGAGAAGGAGAGTAGCCTCCACAAGGCTCAAGCTGTGTGCACTGTACAGTAGTGTAAAGATACTAATCTTACAGTAAGTACTGTACACAATTTTGTATTTGTACTCTACTTGAGTATTTCCAATCTCCAATAATTTTACTTCTACGCCACTACATCTCTTATCCAAATATTGTACGTCTACTTCACCACGTTTATATGAAAACTTTAGTTACTAGTTACTTTGTAGATTGATTATTAATACAAAACATGCTTAACCACTTCAACCCTAAATACATTTCGTCCATTTGAAAATAGCCGATCTACAAGCTCACAATGCGTTGCGATGCGACACATTGTGAGCTTGTAGATCAGCTATTTTCAAAAGATTTGTATACATTTGAAAACTTGAAATGGGACAATCTGCACAATGAGTACTTTTACTTTTGGTACAGTACATGTTGATGCCAATACTTTTGGACTTTTACTCAAGTAAATTCTGAATTACGGACCTTTACTTGCAACATCTACATTGCAGTATTGATACTTTTACTGAAGTAAAACATCTGAGCTCTTTTTCCACCACTGGCACAGTATGGACCTCTCTGTCGATCCCTCCCAGCACATCCCACAACCCCAAAAACCATCTTGTTGTTCTCGCTGCCGTCCGCCCCGTCCGTCTCGCACCATTTCTCTCCGCCGTGCTGTTCAGCCGTGCCGACTGACTTAGGAGCAGCAAAAAAGATTTTCATTGAGCAGGAACTAAGTCCTGTAAATAGAAGGTCTCAACTTCCAAACCCCTCAATTTCTGCCCGCAAACACCCGACGACAGACCAGAGCAAACCATCGGACTTGTGGCAGCATGGAGACAGATAATGAAACGGCTCATGTTGTAGCCTTTTATGACATGAACTCTTGCTGTTGGACCATTGCGTCGCTGTCAGGCGGAAACCTTATATGTCCAAAACCGTTGCTTTTCAGGAAATGTAAAAAAGAAATGAACTTCTGTTCAAACCCACAGGCAAACCACTTTCAACATGGCATCCTTATTTTGGATATGCCATTACAGGCAAACATTTTCCAAAAATGCAAAAATAGCAGATCTACAGGGTGCCAATGGCCGAGTGGTTAAGGCGCGTACCACATATAGGCTCTGATGC
>NC_137817.1:39868819-39878819 GCF_963921795.1 Nannobrachium achirus
CCCCACCGGGGAACCAGGGAGGGAGGGAGGGGGAGAGAGAGAGAGAGAGAGACAGACAGACAGACAGAAAGATGAGATAGACAGAGAGGTGCTAGACAGAGAAAAGAGATGGAGAAGGTTTGAAGGTGTGATGAGGAGGAGAGAGAGAGAGAAAGGAAGTAGCAAGGGTACGGGGACATGAGACAAAAGGAAGAAGAGATGGAGGGATACAGATGGAGGTGTGGCGGTCAGTGTTGATTTTGTTGACTAAAACTATGACAAAAATGGTTGTCGACTGCATTTTTTTCACTGGCGAAAACAAAATAAAAACAAATTAAAACTAAGCTGTGATGACTAAAACTAAGGCTAAATATATTGACAATTTCAACGCGTTGTGAGCTCGTAGATCGGCTATTTTCAGCACGCAACCAAGTGTAAAATCAGTCATTATGATGCCATCAAGGCCTGCCAAAATACAATTCTACAGTTGACTAAATCAACCGCGGATTTAGTCGACTAAAATCTTATGATATTTAGTCGACTAAAATTAAACTAAAACAAACTGTTCGGGTGACTAAATTATGAGTAAAACTAAAAGTCATTTTATTCAAAAGACTATAACTAAAACTAAATCAGAATTTGCTGTCAAAAACAACACTGGTGGCGGTCTGGCGGAGGAGGTGAGGTCAGTGAGTAGGGATGGGATGATGTGTGAACATGTCATGTTATGATTATTATGACCAAAGAAATTGCGATTTACGATATTATCGCAATAATTATCAAAATATCCCCAACATCCATTATCCTGGGGTGTAACATTTGCCAAAAAATAGCAGATCTACAAGCTCACAACGCGTCGCATAAGACCCATGCTATAGACTCTTTTTATAGCAGGATGGGTAAATGCAGCTGCATGTAAAAAGAGATACATACAGATCACATACGTTATTTCCAGGTCTGTTTTACCAATTATAGAGGTTTTAAGTGGTACCGGATATGCAGCTCGGCAAATAAAAAGTGAATCGATCCCAGTGCATCACAGAGGACGATATCACGGTACATTTTAATCTCCATGATACGATTATTGTGAGTGCTTTTGATCACGATAAATGATACTAGTGATTATCGTCCCATCCCTCGCAGTGAGACAGCATGGCGAAATCAATCAATCAATCAGAAAACAATGATGTGGGGGCACGGTGGCGCAGTGGTTGGCGCTTCGCCTCACAGCTAGAAGGGGACGCTGTGGGCACTGGGGGCGTGTTCCTCCCTCCTCGTCATCAGTGCCCACACACAAGGTGGGGTTGGCGATAGGGCCTTTCTGTGTAGAGTTTGCATGTTCTCCCCGTGTCTCCTAGGGTTGATACCCTCACAAAAACATGCAGTAATCCTGGTCTCAATAATGCCTCCCCCTGGCCAGCCGGGGCGCCTGATGGAGGGGAAAGGAACTGGTTGGAATAACGTGTTACTTCCACGCGCTACGTCCAAACCAGGGACCACTGTCAGGTGAAAAGAAGCAACTTGGACTCCTCATGCATAGAAGGAAGCATGAGGTCAGTCCGTTGTCTACCCCAGGCGCGGTAGAGGGAGAGCAGAGCCCAGGATTACATAGGCAATTGGCACTGGGTGAAAATGGGTTACAAAATCGTGGGATAAAAATTATAAAAGTAAAAAAAGAAAACAATGATGTAAAATTGATCATAAAAATAAATATGCTCAAGATTTTCAAGTGGGCCCTGATCAGGAAAAGGTTGAAAACGGCTGGGCTAGAGGTCGGCGAGACAGCGTGGCTGGAGGGGAAGCCAGACAGCATGGCTGGAGGGGAAGCGAAACAGCACAGTGCAACACTGAGCTAATATGTCTGCCCTACATTATCCAACTCCACCATGTTGTTTTGGGATCAACAGGCCTGTTCCTCCTGCTCGGCAGGGGGCTGCGTGGCGCTCGGCTATTCTCATTGTCCTCTCGCAAACGTCCCCTCGGCCTGCACAAGGGCTGAAAGGAGCCCAGCCACGCAGAACCAAACCGTAACTGTAACCATAATGGACACATACAACAAACACCAGCTCCATCACTGACCCTGGACCAGCCATGTCGATCCAGGAGCTGTCGGTGAAGGTTAAGGGTTTGTGAAAACATGAAAACCGTGTTTTGGAGGGAATTCTGGACCCAGGTTGTCTGGTGTCATAACAGTAGCTGGTTAAGTGTTTGATTCTTTGTCCTGGGTAACACAACGGGTGTATGTTATGTGCCATATGGTTTCACTACAGTACTGACATCAGGACGACAAGGACCTTGTCGGCCTTTCTGGCCAGATAATAACGTTGAATCCAGTTTCTATTTACTCTATTGTATACTATAGACCGGGGGTCTTCAACGTTTTAAGGCCAAGGACCCCTTAGTTGAGAGAGAGATGTAGCAGGGACCACCCATAACCTATTCATAGATTCCATATAGTTTCATTGTTTGACAGCACAATCATCAGTGTATTTTGGATTCATGTAAATTTGTGTTTTCAGATATTTAACCACTACTTAATAAACTTGACATTTCACTCTGTACTTAGTGTGCTCTTTTTCCCCTCTACACCAAACCTCTTTGCCGAAAATAGCCGATCTACAAGCTCATAACGCCTCGCAGCGTGAGGCGTTGTGAGCTTGTAGATCGGCTATTTTTGGCTAAAGTTCTCCGAATATGGACGCTAGGGTTCAAGTAAAAGAGGAGAAAAAAAGTTTCCATCACTCAAAGATTTGGAGGACCCCCTAGGGGTACCGGACCCCCTGCTGAAGACCCCTGATTTACTCTATTGTATACTATAGACTCTTTTCATAGCAGGATGGGTAAATGCAGCTGAAGGTAAAGACTTTAATTGAGGGTGTGTTTCATTTAGGTATTACTCTGTGCCAGTATGGAAACATCCTTTACAGTAACCTTCTATCTGCTGCACTTATTCTATCCGTGAAAATGGCTGCTGTGAAAGGGGTTTATTCTAGTCTATTATTGGCATATCTGAGTATATGGTGTATGAAAGAGGACTGTCTGAGCATGTCAGGGCAAAACAAAACGAATTCAAGGTGGACGTTTTTCAACGGTGACAGTGATGTTTTAACACACAGAGTTTCCTGCAGGAAAAAGGCTTGGCCAGGTGGTAGGCAAGGGGGAGACTCTGGCACGTGCCCTTTGCGTGCGCGCCGACACATTTTAATTAATTAATTAATTAATTCAACACATTTTAATGAATTAATTCATTCATTCGATTAAATTAATTCCCTTCATTTTGATTCATTCGTATTTTTGCCTTCAAAAAAAGGAAGAGAAGGTGCTTAAACAAACACAAACGCAAAAGTATAGTTTGTTTTGCACGTTTAGGAGGAATTTCGCATAATTTTCACCAGACTCTTGGCCGGGTGCAACTGATTTTAGGCCGGGTGGCCTGCCTGGCCAATAAAGCGCTGCAGGAAAACCTGACACATGACAACATCAACAAAAAGAAGACGAGATTCATGCAAAGGAACATCAGGGCTGGTGTGTCAAGTGTTCACTGCTGAGGAGGTACAACGTTGGTGAATGCCTTATTCACCCAGACAGGTAGAATGGAGATGCAAAGGCGGGGGAAAAGGGTCCCGCCTTGACAACACAGCTTCAAGGGTCCAAGATGGCCTGTTTTACCTGAGGAGAGGCAAGGTTTGAGCAGAGGTGACAGCCAAGGTCAGCATCCAACGCCACACAACTGACAAACACATTGCAGCAGAACAAAGACATCTGCCGGGCGCACAGTAAGCACAGAATAAACAACACGCAGACAACAAGGGCAACGCAATACAAGCTGACAGTAATGTGTGTGTTAGCAAGTTGAAAAGCTGCTGTTGCTGTGTGGCGTCTGAAAGTATAGGTGATGTGCCCCCATGTAATAAAAACATGACGACTCGTGAAAACATGTTTAAGACCCATGTGAAAGAAACATTCCTTAAGACAGTAATATACAGTAATATACAATATACTGTTCACAAGGGCTTTTCAAATCTCTCTGTGTTAGGCTTTTTAAATCACTCTGTGCATTAAATGCATTATGCATTAAAACCCAATGATAACATCGACAAAGAAATAACTACACAATGAGATTTAGTTGGATTTCCTACCTCAAGCAAGTTTTAAGTCTCTGTAGTTGGATTTTTATACAACCCAAAATGAATGGAATCCAGTGGTTTCCTTTTAAAATCAAAGTAAGATATACTTTAGAAAACAGTCAGGAGTAATTCCGTCAGTATACCCCGAGTCACAGTCAGTGAGCTAAGCACGCCACACCACTCGCGTGAAACGTTCCTTAAGACAACGTGATTGTGTCGAGGCACAAAGGGCATCATCGTGCACCATTATTAACAAGATGGGGTTTCCATGAGGAAACTAGTATCTCTATGACAGGCTGGAATGCACCTGTCACCCCCCACCCCCTCACAATGGAGAGGAGAGTGAGTTCCGTCTCCATGGTGAGGGAACTAGAGTGGTTTTGTCACTCCAGGAGTGAAGCGCTGAGAGGGGCCTAATTGCCGGCATCTGCCCGGGCCCAGCATACGCTCAAAAATAGCAACAGCAACCACTCCAGCTGTCCAATAGGCTGGCTTCTGTTCCCCCTCCCAGCCAATTACAGCGTGATGGGACTTGAGCAAACAAAGCATTATGGGCCGGTTAAGCCTTCCTCTCGTCTCTCTGAGCTTGCTGTCGCTTTTCCCAAGGCACACACACACCAACATCTGCAAATACCTGATAGCGCCGAGCGGCAGGCCGCAGCCCTCTCGTTGCCCGGGTTAAATTGTTACCACCTTCTTCTAATCCCAGCTTGGACAATTAACTGTATGGCCGGGCACTTCAAAGCCCCCGGCGGCCCGAGGGCTTAACCCCAACGCTCCCTGAGATTTGTTTTTGATTTTGTTGAGATCCCCAGACACTTTCATCTCTTTGGCCCTCGCTCCCTCTTCCTCTGCGGGGTCCCCCAGGGCCATGCCGAGAGCGGACAGAGACGTGGCAGATTTAGGGAAATTCACTGTGATATTTGAAGACAAATTTCTCAGCCCCTGTGAGGTTACGAACACAAACGCGAGTGTGAAATGTTATCAGGTGTGATAATAAGCAGTCTATCGGTGTGACAGAGTAAACACGAACAGGTTCTACGGTGCAGTGAAATAAAGTCAGATAATCGGCGCTGAGAAAATCCCACGCATGCCACACGTGTTTTCACAATTATGAGCTGCTTCTGGACTGTTTTTGTAAATTACAATCCTCCACTTTCAATCTCACGCTTGTTTTTGCTGCAATTTGTTTCACCTGAAGCATGCCACGTTCAAACAAAACAATACGGAGCACGCACTTCCACTGAGAACGCACTGCACCGGTTGTGGGATGCACCATTGAAAATTCATGTTAGTCCAGGTCTTGGCTGTCAAGCACTGCTGCCAATGAAGGGAAGGAAAAAATAAGAGAAAGGAGGGGTGGGAGTCTACAGTACGTTAGCAGGAAAACAAATTAGAAAAGAGGAATGCCTTTGACCATGGCAGGACCTTCTCAATTAGTCTCTCTCAGCTCTGACACTTCAAAGATCCGTGGCTGATAGCAGCCTCCACCCCAGCGCTGGTCTGCGGCCAGTAGCCTGCTTTAGCCACCTTCCCCACCACCTCAGCCTGGCTCCTCCCGTGCCAGTGTTAATGTGCCAACCTGTCCGTGCACGCCGCTACCAGGCGGCTCTGACCCTGAACTGGGCTTTTCGCTCGGGTGCAGTGTGGCAGAGGTGATAGAGGAGTGTGTGTGTGTGTGTGTGTTAGTTTGGAGTGTGTGAAGAGCTGGTTCTCCCCTTCACCCAGTAATGGCTCCACCCCCACCCCCACCCCCACCTCCCTGTCTCCCCCTTAGCGCCTCAGCAGGAACTGGAGCAAATGCGTTAAGGAATTAAGACTGAGGAATGGCCCGAGGCATGTGTGTGTGCTTGTGTGTGTGTGTGTGTGTGTGTGTGTGTGTGTTTGAGAATGATGGCATGTGTTCACGAGGTTGTATGTATACATCTGTGTGTCTGTGTGCGCGTTTGTGTGTGTGTGTGCGTGGAGTTGTGTTGCTCTTTTCCACAGCGCCAGGCCTAGCCAGCCGCCCCAGGATGTGGCCTGTCACTTCATATAGCTGGTGATGAGGCACAGAAGCGTCAGAAAAGGTGAAGACGGAGTGCACGCTCGCTCGCACGCACGCACACGTGTGCGCAGACTGTGCACGCACACGCGCGCACACACACACACGCACACACACACACACACACACACACACACACACACACACACACACACACACACACACACACACACACACACACACACACACACACACACACACACACACACACACACACACACACACGTCTGGTCAATAATATACAGTACATTATATTGATGTCACAAAATTACATGAAATATATCGTCTGGGATTTTGGATATCGTTGCTGTCGGGTGGAAACCTTGTATGTCCAAAGGTTTTCTTAAATTATTTAAAAATATATATTAAAAAAGGGAAAATAGACATATATGCAAATGTCCTGTATTTACCTGATTGTTCATGCATCTGCCCTTACCCTTTTAGTTATAGTTCTTATATTGGCATATGTTGAAAATCTCATTTTGTACTCTAAATATTTCGTAGACGTATCAATAGTCATCACGTATGCACACACAAACACAAAACAAGGTGTCAGTAGCTGTGTTTACATGGACACTTTTAATCGGGTTACAACAAGATTTAAAATACACCGGATTAAAATTCTCCATGTATACACCTACAGTAAAACAAACCGATCAAGGCCCAACCAGATTTAAATTCTAATCGGGTGCAGAGGGGTGGTCTACAGCTTTTTACAACCCGATCGGACACCAAATCAGATTGATCTACACCACATGTAAACGCTTGATTCAAAACCTTCAATCAGGTTTATTTTAATCAAATTGTAAGAAGGGAGTCCATGTAAACGCAGCCACTGAGGTGTAAAACACATTACCAGATAGAAATAACAGTAATGGAGATCAGTTTTATGACATAAAGACATGCTAAAACAGTAACACATTAATAAAAAGTTAATATTGAAACTATATACAACCAGTCTCCGTGTTAGGTGAACATGTGATTGACACCTGCTAAAGCCCTCCTCCGCTGCCTTAAAGCACGTTTCACATGTCGACCCACAGTGGAAACAGTAGTTTTCCTATGACATGGCTTGGTGCTGATTCTGTGTTGCTACAGGCTACCATGTGGCTGCTATCACAGAGCAGTGCTCACAACAGAGCCCTGTTATCAACTACAAACCACTATTATCTGGCTACCGCACCACTTCAAACAGCCTGCTGGATATGGGGGTAGAGCCAGAGAAAGAGTGAGAGGCAGCGAGAGCGAGAGAGTGAAAGAAAGCTATACATCTTACACATCCCTCTTTGTGTTTATGTGATTCTTCACAAAGGGAAAAGGAAGACTACTACTAACAACGGTAATAGCAATAATAACCAGCCACAGATATGGGCTGTCTTGGCCATATATGGATTCTGTTAGTGTGGTATGTGGCCTCCATATACGGGCATTCCCATATGAAGTCCTGTTAGGTATGGGCTTAATATTGATGACATCAGGGAACTCCATATATAGGCATAAAAGGGATTCTGTTAGTGTGGTTCCCCTTACATCACAGTGATGTCAGAGCGTCATCAGCCAGCCAATATACACACTAGGTGTATTTGTCCCGCCCCGCACCATAGACCAATCGGAAGCCGCACTTGTGTTCCAGCCGCTTTCTACAGTATGTCCCACCTCCCCTTGGAGATACGAGGTTTTCCAGACTGTGATGCGGAGAGACAAAACAAATTGCGGAACAGAGCGTGCAGGCTGCCAGGCTGGTGATGCCAGTGGTGATGTCACTGGCATTGCCAGTGGTGAGCACACCTCATGGCACGCTCTGCTGGCGCACAAGTAGGCCATACATGGCATGGCCTATTGTGCACAAGATGCAGGTTGGCACCTTGACAGAGTGCAGTTCTAGTTGTGCCTGCACACAGACCTTGTGAGAGGAGAGAGAGTTTTTTGATTGCTGTTTGTTATAAACGTCATCCAGAGTTTGAAGTTCCAATGTATTGTAACTGAGGGGATGGCCTGCTTACTATTTGCTTAACAAGACATTTTATGTTATGCATTTCTCCCCTTACTGTCCGGAATCATGGCTTCAAAACCGTACCAACATTTTTGTGTCGCTACACCCCTAATACACACACACACACACACACACACACACACACACACACACACACACACACACACACACACACACACACACACACACACACACACACACACACACACACACACACACACACACACACACACACACACACAGAAAAAGAAACAATAAAGAGCTCAGCCGGCTATTTCTTTTTGCCTGAAGTCATGCCTTACTCATGATGAAGTCAACGTTCCCTATCAATTTTACAAACATTGACCCCACGCTAGTAGGGATCGTGTTCCACACAAAACTATATTTAACTCCACACAATCCCCAGACGAGCACATCATATTCAATCTGAGGTCCGGTTCTCTGCTACTGCTCATTGTTCCAATGACTCTGTGATTCTCCACATGTAGAAACTAAACCAGCACGCGTGGTTTTGATCAATTCTTTGACTGTTCGCCCATATCAGAATGAGAACCGTCTGGACTGACCACACTTAGTAAGTCTCCTTTAGGTCCACCTGCATCCCATTTATACCGTCCAACTCAATGCCTGTACATTTATCAATATTATAGGATTTATCTGAGCTAACATCCTCTATAGAGCCCCTTTAATTTGAGGTGCGGTCTATTGAGCTTGAGGGTAAAATAAGAGGAGTTGTGTTCCCTTTTCAACTGTTCATCAACTCACCTTTCCTGCTTTGCGACGCATTCTTTCATTATGGAGGGAAAGATTGAAACAATTGAGGTCTAAATCCTCTTTCATTTCATTTCCATATCCCTCCCAAAGTACCGCTCCTATTATGTTGGGTTTTCCACAGGTTAAGGAGTTACAGTACTTGTGGTGTGTGTGTGCGTGTATACTACAGTCAATACATCAATTAATGATAAGATGAGATGTTATGAAATGTCATCAAGAACTACTACTTTGATGCATTTCATGCATGTTTATATTTTGTATAAACCACTTTGTTGTGCTGCTCGATCTATCGTTTGGTCTGTCAGACCATATTTGTCAGAGTGCCAACAGAGACCACATATCATTGCGACCGAAGGTCGCAGTTTAGTATGTGAAACGGCACATGCTGACTCTGTCTGTCTGTCTGTCTGCCTGGACGTGTACACTTTTTTGCGGTCTATGGGTTTGCCGCTCTGACATCACTGTGATGTCATGGGAACCACTCTAATAGAATCCCTTTATAACCATATGGAGATTCCTGATGTCATCAATATTAAGCCCATATCTAACAGGACTTCATATGGGAATGCCCATATATGGGAGGAAGACAGCCGATATCTGTGTGGCTGGTTCAGATAGGGATCTCCATGTATGGGCATAAAAGGGATTGTATGTTATGATGTCATGGGAACCACTCTAACAGAATCCCTTTATGCCCATATATGGAGATCCCTGATGTCATCAATATGAAGCCAATATCTAACAGGACTTCATATGTGAATGCCCATATATGGAGGAAGACAGCCCATATCTGTGTGGCTGGTTCAGACAGGGATCTCCATGTATGGGCATGAAAGGGATTGTATGTATGATGTCAGATGTGATAGACGTCATAGGATTTTCACATAACGAATAACAAAGTAAGCATGTTTGGGGCCTCACAGCATATCTCCATATACAGTACATTTCCATATACTGTATGGGTACCAGGGGTCTCCATATATGGGTAACTGGTCCGATATAAATCACTGGCCAAGACATGGCGCGACCTGTGTACTTATATGCACTTATATTATGTAATGTTTGATTAACAGTTTGACACAA
>NC_137817.1:39881319-39891319 GCF_963921795.1 Nannobrachium achirus
GTCAGGGCGCCGCCGCCTTTTGCCCTTTCATCCGGCGCGGCTGCTGCTCCTCTCATAAAGCAGGAGTTTAATATCAGCGCTCTATGTGTCATTATGGGAGAGCCGGGGCACCGCTTGTCATCCGGCTTTATTGGAACAGAAACATGACTAAAAGGCCAGTCACTGAACACTCTGTAGGGGGGCGGGGTGGGGTATTTAATTCCAGCACAGGCCGCTGATTGGCTGGGTCTGCCGGGGTCTGGGCTCGGCGCGACCAGGGCCCCCCTTCAGCTATCTGGGACATAATGAACTGATAGGCAAGACTGATCCTCCATCAGCGCTGAGGCCTGATAAAAACCAGACGCCGCGCAGCGGAGGAGACTGTCAATTTGAGGAGGAAGGTAAAAGTAGTAGTCGCTATTAAATGCTGATCGTGGATCAGATTAGGCCTCCTTTGATGTGGATCTGGAGGCCGAGGGGGAACGGGCTCGGAGCAGATCCCGCGTCAGCGGTAACGGGATGCCTTTGATGTAGGAAAAGGCATGTAGGGCCTAAGCGTGGGGAGTGACCTCATAAATGCATCTATTACTATTTCCCATGATGTAATTCTCTCGCTCTCTCTCTCTCGCAGGCGCACGCACACGCACGCACACGGCTACCCCCCTAAACATTTACATAGTTCTTTAACACCCGCAGCTAGCGAGCACTTGAGCTTTGTAGCGCTCAGTGGAATGAGTGTTCATCGGTGTGTCGGGGTCAGGCATTAAGAGTGTGTGTGCGCGGCGTACAGGAGGTGCACGGGAGAAACACGGCGGATGAAAGTGGCTGCGTAGAGGGCTAAAATAACAGTCTGACTGCCCCAGTCTCAGACCCATCTGTTTCTGATTACTCACTGTCCTGGAGGGAGGGAGTAGTGAAAGAGAGAGAGAGGCACGGAGAGAGAGAGCGCGAGAGAGAGAGAGAGAGAGAGAGGGCGAGAGGAGAAGAAAACAGGAACTCATGTCAGCGCTGGGTTAGATGAGAGGGGGAATCTGGGAATAAAGTTGTTTCATTAAAGGAGCAAGACCCCGGCAAGCTGTGAGCTGTGTGTGTGTGTGTGTGTGTGTGTGTGTGTGTGTGTGTGTGTGTGTGTGTGTGTGTGTGTGTGTGTGTGTGTGTGTGAGAGAGAGAGTGTGAGTTGGTGCTAGAGAGACACACAGACATATGCTATGTATGTGTAGGGGTTCATACTTGTGTGTCAGAGACGCAGAGTGCATGGGTTCATAACTGTATGTGAGTTCTGTGTGTGTGTGTGTGTGTGTGTGTGTGTGTGTGTGTGTGTGTGTGTGTGTGTGTGTGTGTGTGTGTGTGTGCATGCATGCATGCCTGCATGTGTTGTGCATGCGTATGCATCGCACGATTCAGCTCCAGAGCTGTTATCACTAATTTAATGCTACAGTGGAATGAGACGGATTCCCAACAGTCTGAGCATGGTGGAACCACAGAATGGTCACATACAGAACAGAGCGAAAAAGCTCTTGTGTGTGTGTCAGAAATGATGTGTACATTAGGTCTAGTATGACAATGATGCTAACGGCTAAGCCAGTCATCCATCAGCACACCACCAGGCCAGTGAGCTAACGCATGGAGCACTGACTCACCCAACAGAGTGGCTTCACTCATTAGCATCGGCAGCGTCAGCCATCACAGTCCATGCAGAGCGGGAGGGGATTATGCAACGCTTATAGCTAACAGTAACTGGCCGAACCACTGACTTGTAAACAATAAGCAAGGTTGACACCGTCTCTGCAGACTCAGAGGTAGGGTAGCTTAATATACTTCACAGGCAAACATTATTTAATACAGTGTTTCTCAAATGTTCAAATTTCAAGGTCTCCCCTTAACTCTGACAGTGTACAAATGGAACCAATGGTTCCATTTGTACACTGTCAGAGTTACAGACTTGTATGGGTCAATTTAGACCCCCACAAAGGAACCCACAGAGTCCCTGGAATCCACTTTGAGAACCACTGATTTAACACATACATTCAATGCTTTTACCATCTATCAGTGTCTCATAACCGACTATGAGGCAGGCAGCTAGGCAATTATGATGTAGCGGTAATGGGACACAATCAGAATCGATGAATCAATGCATTGGTTGAACAAATGCGAAATCTGACCTTCGTATTCGCAAATACCTGGTTGTTTGCATGGTTGTCCATTGATGTGAGCGTGGAACACAACATAATTATTTCTGTGTACCGGTACGTTTAATGCTAATATGACAGCACTGATAGAGAAAGAGAGATAGAGAGACAGAGACAGAGAGAGGGAGAGATGGAGAAGTAGTGAAGACAATCAGGTTGGAAAGACAGGCAGAGAGAAATGTCATGTCAATGTACCCTGGGCACTCACCAGTCAGTGACACACACACACACACACACACACAGTGAGTCATGATGACAGAGGCGTGAGAGAAACACACCACACTGACTGCACCACGGTTTAGTCATCTATCACACACACACACACGCGCACCCCCCCCCACACACACACACACACACACACACACACACACACACACACACACACACACACACACACACACACACACACACACACACACACACACACACACACACACACACACACACACACACACACACACACACACACACACACGCGCGCGCACCCACTCACACACACACACACACACACACACACACAAAGTGGACTGACCCATGACTCTTTCCAGTCAGCCCCCTCACCTCTCTCTTTCTCTGTCTCACACACACACAAACACAAATGCATACACACGCACGCACACAAGCACACACAGGCTACAGTGATTAGTGAGTGTTTCCATGTCGGTGTGCAGTGGAAAGGTGTTGCATGGACGAACCGGTTGAAAGAGAAGTCTAAAAGAGATACAGATGAAAGTCTGGAAACGCACCCACCACAAGCACAGTGTGAGTGTGTGGGTGTGTGTGTGTGTGTATGTGCGTGCGTGCGTGTGAGTGTAAATGTGCCCCTCATTAACGGCTCTCTGACAATGATGTGTCCTGACGAGGGCCGAGGCGCCTGGCTCCTGGACTGGTGCCTCCATGGGACTCACACACACACACTCACACACACACACACACACACACACACACACGCACACACTTTCCAGACTTTCGTCTGTATCTCTTTTAAGCCTGCTTTATACTTGGTTGCGCATCACGTCTCGCACCCAAATTTACAGATATGCAAGCTCAAAAGGCGTCGTGGCGTGACGCGTCCTGAGCTTGTAGATCGTGAATTTTCCGTGTGAAAACCCAACTGCAAAACCAAGTATAAATATGGCTCTCTTTCAACTGGTTCACAGTGTACGCATAGTCCTATAAGCTCCAGTGCTCTGGACAAGAACCAAGGACATGTTCATCCAACTTTCTCTGTCTCTCTTTCCTGTGTGTGTGTGTGTGTGTGTGTGTGTGTGTGTGTGTGTGTGTGTGTGTGTGTGTGTGTGTGTGTGTGTGTGTGTGTGCGTGTGCGTGCGTGCGCGTGCGTGCGCGTGCGTGCGTGCACACGTGTGGCTCTGTGCCTCTTTCCACTCTAATAAAAACTGACACCTACTGGACGTGGTCTACTCTGTCAAAAACAGAGGTGTAGTTTACTTAAGTACGGTACTTAGGCAGACCTGCCAACCCTGGCAAATTTTTTTGAGTACTCATGCGCGGGCACGAAGTGCCCGCGCGGCGCCCGCAGCGCCCGCGCAGCGCCCGCGTTGCAATTTTTGTTGTTTTCCCGCACAAAACAGCGTATATTTTGGGGGGTTCCATGCACCTTTTTGGGTGGGACCTTTACAGTTATGTTAACAAAATTTCACACCAGAAATGTAGCACATTGCATGTCTTGACTTACACTAATAGGAGGAGGCAAGATGTTAGAACAACCTTTTAAATAAAAATGCCATTTGGTCAGGAGAAAAAGTAGGCTAGTATTACCAGGCAATACAGTAATGTTGCTTTGGCAATATTGTTGACAAATCTTTAATAGAATATACTAACTGCACTTGCTCAGAGTTAGTTAACAATAGACTAGCAAAACAGTCTCACCAGTGACTGTGAGATGCTGAACGCGTGCATGCTGAACTAAACCAAAACCTTCTTCTATAACTCTATTACCAAAACAAACAGTCCGCCAATCATTCTTCTTCTGTCGATAAAACGAGCATCGCTTCCGTTCTAGTGCTCCCCAGCGCCATGCGCCCCATTCACACACCATTCATGTGGTGCCTGGGAGGAACTACACGGCATGGAGCAAAAATGTTTGCCTCACTTTACCATCACCCGATAATGCGTAGCCGTTAGAGGAGTTTGCGTACCTGCGTACAGAGACTAAAAATGCGTGCTTACTACGCAAAATGCGTATGGGTTGGCAGGTCTGCTTAGGGTACAATTTTGAGGCATTTGTACTTTACTAGTGTATTTCCAATTTCCAGTACTTTTACTTCTACTCCGTTAGATCTCGGATCCAAATATTGTACTTTTACTCCACTACAATTATTTGAGCACTTTACAAGTTACTTTGCAGATTTTGATGATTATATTACAAAACATATATAACCCACTTCAGCCCTGTATACATTTCAACCATTTAAAAATAGACGCTCTAGAAGCTCACAATGTGTCACGATGTGCCGCATTGTGAGCTTGTAGATCTGCTATTTAAAAGAATATATATATACATTTGAGAACTTGAAATGGGACATTCTGCATAATGAGTACTTTCTACTTTTGGTAATTTAAGTACAATTTGATGCCAATACTTTTGTACTTTTACTTGAGTACATTTTTAATTACGGACATCTACAGTACTTGTAACAAGAGTATTTCTACATTGCATTATTGATACTTTTACTTAGGTGAAACATGTGAGTACTTTTTCCACCACTGGTCAAAAGCACTTCTCCTGTCCGCCTAGCATGCACAACACACTTCACCTCCAGTGACTTATGGGCAGCCAACCATGCAACCACACAGACAGAGAGTTTCTGGTTTAATTCCCCAACAGTGGCAGTGCTGAATGCAGTACCACGGTGCTCTTGAGCAGCGATGGCTGCTAATGATGTCAGGATTACCAAGAAGCTGCTAAATGTGAAAATGTGAAACCTTATGTGCCCAAAACCGTTTCTTCTTCATTATTATTTGAAAATAGTCGATGTACAAGCTCACAGATCTGTTATTTTCACTACTTTTGTGAGACACTTGTATGTAGTGTAGTAGAGTAGAGCATTCAAAAAGGTTAAAACATACACAATAAACTGACAAATAATATTTCTGGAAACTTCCTCCCTCCTTGCTCCCAAACTTGAAAGTTTGATAGATGCTAGTTTTCATATCCAGATATAAGTGGGATACTTGTTAGTATGTTTTTTTGTTATTAAGATTTGTTTAACTTGACCAAAAATGCCAAGAACGTTATTTAGATAGAAAGATGTTCTAGGTTTGATGTTTACCTGGTATGCTAGTTTCTTTGAGGCACTAACTTTTCGCTACGTTCAGTGGATTGGTTTTGTCATTTTGCTTCTCAGTCTGGCAAGCATCTATTTGACTCGTATTTCCGAACGTCACCTGTTACGTAAGCGACGTCGTTGCTGATTGGATGTTGTTCCAACGAATCAGAGTAGGTTTAGGGTAGCTACGTCATCAGCCAGCCAATACACACTGGTGTATCTGTCCCGTCCCGTACCACAGACCAATCAGAAGCCGCGAGTGGTTTCCACTCATTTTCTATATCCCGCCTCCCTTGGGGATGGGAGCCTGGCCAGACTAAGAAGCAAAGTGACAAAACCAATCCACTGAACGTAGCGTGGCAGGCTGGTACCCTGGCTACTACTTTGTCCTCTTTGCACTCTACTTATGTGACCATTTACCTTGTTTGTTGACTGGGGTTCATGTTTACTGCTTGCTGCAACTGAAACCTACTCTAAATGCCTTTACAGAAATGGAAAACATTTTCTAAACAACAACAATATCTACAAATTAAAAATGAAATTCCTGGGGCGCCCGCTGGCCTACTGGTCCAGGTGCATACCACTTAGGCATTGCCACATAGGCATGGATGCCTGGCGGCGTCGCCGGTTCGATTCCCGATCCGAACGACCTTTGCCGTGTGTCACTCCCATATCTCTCCCCCCATTAAGGTCAGTCTACTATCCTATCAATAAAAAAAGGCATAAAAAGCCCCCAACCCCAAAAAGAAACCTTTAAAAATGAAATACCCAAAATAGGGCAGGTCATCAATAACAACACAATGTGCATTGGTTAACAACAAAATGTACATTTTACAAGAGAAACTCAGTAATGTTCTGGGTAATGTGTGTTAACACATAAAACACAATGAGATGCAGGGTCAAAGATTTAACCAGCACTTTCTTGGCTTGAGGATGCGATGAAAACAACAGCTACATTTTGTACAGTTTCCTGTCCCTTATGCTAAAATAGCAGATCTACAAGCTAAGAATGTGTCACGACGTGCCACGCTGTGAGATCTGCTATTTCCGGTGAAAATATTTAGTAGACTGAAAGACAGACTGACAGACAAAGACACAGAGAGAGAGAATCTGGGTCAAATGGGGGTGTGGAGGCACTGAGACACATCATATTCAGGAGCTGTTTTCTGTACTAACACCATTAACACAATGAGGTCTAGTGAAAAAAAGAAGAAAAAGAATGTAGCTAAAGTGTGGCTCTCTTTATGAAGCTATTAGCCATGCTCCATATGTCTTCTACTGAGGGACAGTGTGTGTGTGTGTGTGTGTGTGTGTGTGTGTGTGTGTGTGTGTGTGTGTGTGTGTGTGTGCGTGCGCATGCGTGTGCGTATATGTGTGTGTGTGTGTGAGAGAGACGTGTCAGACTCAACGTCTGCTGGCAGTGGGAGGGTGACCAACTGACCCTGCCGACTGGCTTTTCATGCCTGTAATGTATTACAGACAATACACACACACACACACACACACACACACACACACACACACACACACACACACACACACACACACACACACACACACACACACACACACACACACACACACACACATTAGAGGAGATGTATTGGAGGAGATGATTGTGGATTGACGGAGAACAGGGCCAGCCAAGAGGCCTTGAGCCAAGAGGTCACTGAGTGAGATGTCTATTCACACTGAGAGGGCAGCGTGCATTTGTGGCTAAAGTGTGTGTGTGTGTGTGTGTGTGTGTGTGTGTGTGTGTGTGTGTGTGTGTGTGTGTGCGCTTGCGCGTGTACGTGCGTGCGTAAGCATGGAGTACATCAGAGGCATGAAAAGACAGGCGGCGAGGTCAGCTGGTCATAAAGAGGTCAGCCACAGTGGCACACGGCAGAGAGCTACAACGCTCACTTCCTGCTACACCGCCCTCGTCTGGACAAGGCATCCATCTTGCTTTGTTTCCCTCTTTGCAATGGGGACGAGGGTTGCCATGTCATGTGCACATCATGTAAAGTAGAGCCTCGGTTATACGTATAGCTGCCTGCCAATTATGTCTGCCATTTTACGTGTGCGACACTGCCATGCAGCTAGAGCAGTGGTTTTCAACCATTTTCATATCAGGGTCTGATTATTTATTTGGCATTTGAGCCACGGACCACCATTTAATGGGATGTAGCCTCTCAGTTGGATAAGATTGTGATATGATAAAACACTTACTTAAAATGAAGTAATAAAGATCTTAAACAATAATTTAACTCTTGAGAGCGTAAAGCGGGTCCATTTGCTTCCATGTTATGCTCTTGAGAGTTAGAGATCTATAAGGGTTCATTTGGTTACCAACTCTCCATCATTTAGCTGGGGACCACCAGGAACACCCCCTCAAGGACCACTGGCTGAAAACCACTGAACTAAGTATGAATCTTAACGCAGTTACTGTAGATTCACACGTTACCTTCTTGGCAGATAGACGCACGCCAGTGGTGGAAAAAGTACTCAAATGTTTTACTTAAGTAAAAGTAACAATAGAGGGTATGCGCATGCATAAAGTGAATGGCAAATCGAGTGGCAAATCGAGTGGCAAGGTGAGTGGCAAAGTGAGTTTAACGTTGTTAATGTCGTTTAATGCAATCAGATAAGACTTTTCTTTTTGGATGTATGGGCTGTCAAGGCCAGAAAGTAGTTTTTTGCCACTCAGTAGGCGTTCCTGCATAACTTCCGGGTATGATGATGATGTCACGCGCATACCCTCTATACTGCAATGTAGAAATACTCTGTTACAAGTAGAGGTACGGAATTTACTTGAGTAAAAGTATAAAGGTATTGGCATCAATAAGTACGTAATGTACCAAAAGTAAAAGTACAAAATGTTTGAAAATAGGCGATCTACAAGCTCACAATGCGTCGCGGTGCGACACGTTGTGAGCTTGTAGATCGCCTATTTTCAAAAACTGTAGCTACAGCATAAAATAAGGGTAAAGTCGTTTACGTATGTTTTATAATATTATAATTTAGCAATTATCCAGAGTGATTTACTGATTGCATGGTTGGAGAAACAACGACAAACAACAACAGGTTATACGGTTGAGGATTTAGACCGCTAATTGTGCAACAAAGTATAGTAGGATAACAAACAACCAAAGCTGCACCTTATTTTCATTACTTTTCTCACATAGGCCTAATACAGAACTATTAGCTTTCCATATGGAAAGTGAATTATTCGGATAGTTCATTTATGTGGTTCTTATAGGAGAACTTGATACAGTGCTCAGCACCTTATCCCTGCACTTTGGCTCCACACACAGCTGAACGGTGTGTTACAGGCTGTAGGGGTTAGAGGTGGAACTGTAAAAGCTGCTGCTGTGTGTGTGTGTGTGTGTGTGTGTGTGTGTGTGTGTGTGTGTAGGGGTTAATTGGTGTTGCGTGTTAAAGGGTGTTAACGAGGTAGGAGAACACCCAGAGAGGCTGCAACAGAAACTGCATATACATTCACACACACACACACACACACACACACACACACACACACACACACACACACGTCTACTCTAAAAGTACTGTAGGCATTTTCAACATTATACATATTATTGAGTCTGAATTACACACATGCACGCACACACACACACACACACGCACACACACACACACACACACACACACACACACACACACACACACACACACACACACACACACACACACACGCCTCATGCATGTGGTGGTGAAGTGGTGCGCCAGGTGCCTGCAGCCCTAACCCCAGGGAAGACATGGAGGAAAGAAGGAGAAAGACAATAAGATGGGAGTAGAAGGAGAGAGAGAGAGAGAGAGAGAGAGAGAGAGAGAGAGAGAGAGAGAGAGAGAGAGAGAGAGAGAGAGAGAGAGAGAGAGGTTAGATGTTTGGTCTAAGAGACCTGGTGCCTCCAGGCTTTGCACAGCCTAATGACCTTACTAATGGTCTCACCCCTACTGCCAGCAGCACTGCTTTGGCTGTGTGTGTGTGTGTGTGTGTGTGTGCGTGCGTGCGTGCGTGCGTGCATGCGTGTGTGCGTGCGCACGTGTGTGTGTGTGTGCGCGCGCGCGAGAGTGTGTGCATGGTAGTGTGTATGTGTGTGTGCACGCGAGCGTGCAAGTATGTGTGTGTCATGCCCCCAAAATAATGGTGATCACCTTCCCAATTCTTCAGACAGTGGTCTTTGTTTAAAGTGTAATTGGAAAGACTCACACTGCTGTCAAATGGTGTGTGTGTGTGTGTGTGTGTGTGTGTGTGTGTGTGTGTGTGTCATTTGTGAATTTATAACTATGCCCAAAATGTAGCTTTGCTTGGTGGATTCAACATGCATTATGGAATAGTCTCTTACCAACACATGCACACATTTTTAAATTTAGATATTTTTGAAGACATTTTCAAATAGCTGATGTATGTAGGTTTAAAGTGCTCATGTGGCCTACTCACTTCCAGACATCCCAAGTTGGCGATCACCATTTCCGGGAGGTACCCTGTGCACGCGCGCTACGCGTGTGCGCAAAAATATATATTTTTTCTCGGATTTT
>NC_137817.1:39896319-39901319 GCF_963921795.1 Nannobrachium achirus
AGCTTGTAGATCTTCTACCGCAGGATAATGGAGGTTGGGGACATTTTGATTATTGCGATAATATCGCAAATCACGATTTCTTTGGACAGACCAGTACCAGCGGACAGACCAGTACCAGAGGAGAGACCAGTAACAGAGGAGAGACCAGTACCAGTGGACAGATTAGTACCAGAGGAGAGACCAGTACCAGTGGACAGACCAGTACCAGTGGACAGATCAGTACCAGAGGAGAGACCAGTACCAGTGGAGAGATCAGTACCAGAGGAGAGACCAGTACCAGTGGACAGATCAGTACCAGAGGAGAGACCAGTACCAGTGGAGAGATCAGTACCAGAGGAGAGACCAGTACCAGAGGACAGATCAGTACCAGAGGAGAGACCAGTACCAGTGGACATATCAGTACCAGAGGAGAGACCAGTACCAGTGGACAGATCAGTACCAGAGGAGAGACCAGTACCAGAGGAGAGACCAGTACCAGTGGACAGATTAGTACCAGAGGAGAGACCAGTACCAGAGGAGAGACCAGTACCAGAGGAGAGACCAGTACCAGAGGAGAGACCAGTACCAGAGGAGACACTAGTGTCAGGGGAAGCACCAGCAGTGAGGCAGACAGCCAGGCAGGTTCAGGTTCAGTTTCAGGTTAATAACCTGAACAAGTACAAGGGAAACCATAATTCATGAATGATTTAAACATTACCTCTAGGCTCCATTCACAGATAGGGCTGTCACGATTAGGACTTTCTCCAGACGATTAATCATCATACAAATAATCGGAGATTGGCGAATATATCGTCTTTTTCCCCCCTTCATTTTATGCCACTATGATAATAGGCTTTGAGCTCATACTCATACTGTACCTTAATGAAGAGCAATTTAATTGCTTTTTAAACATCAGTTCAGTGGTGTAAACTGTAAAGTAACTATTAAGTACATTTACTTGCTAACTATAGCCCTATTTTATACCGTAGCTATTTGAAAATAGCCGATCTACAAGCTCACAACGCGTCGCGGTGCGTTGTGAAAATAGCCGATCTACAAGCTCACAGCGCGTCGCGGTGCGTTGTGAAAATAGCCGATCTACAAGCTAACAACGCGCTGCGTTGCGTTGTGAAAATAGCCGATCTACAAGCTCACAACGCGCCGCGGTGCGTTGTGAAAATAGCCGATCTACATGCTCACAAGGCGTCGTGTTGCGTTGTGAAAATAGCAGACAACTGCAAAAATAGCCGACAGCTGAGAATAGCGACAGTAGCCTATAATGTTTATCACAACACGATCCAACATCTATAGCTAGTCGCCGTCTGTGTGTAATCATCATCATCATCATCATCATCCCCTCCACTGGCTCCACAGCAGAGCAGCAGTGCTAAGCTAAGCTGCAGTAAAGGCATTGACTCCAGTCCTCTGTGTTGAAACGAAAGTGAACGCCTTTTTCTGTATCGTATCAAAAGGAATATAGTCCCGGGATGTGTATGGTACATGTGTCTGTTCCGACCGTCTGGAAAAAGTAATTGATCGAATCGGTTGAAACAAACTTTTTAAGCATTTTTAGTTAGCCAGCCAGCCTGCCTGTGCTGTGACGGCAGTGCGTGCCGTGCTGCTGTTGTGTTGACTGACTGAGGAGGACCAGCATTGAGCGTTCACGGGTCCCCGTGGCAACAAGGAGGAGGCGCATTCAAGAATGCAAGTGTTGATGTGAAGTTTAACTTGTTTAAGAATGGTTTTATTGTCAAAACGCTCCAAAATATGTGCAGAGTGTGGGTTGTGGGGAAAGTTACTGTAACTGGTGCGTGCGTGAGAGCATCATAATGTAAGGAGCAGCTCATGGAGGAGTGTATATTTATTTACCCGTTGGAAGATGAGACACACATCAAACGCACCTGGTGAAAGCGTGTGAGAGAGAGAGAGAGAGAGAGAGAGAGAGAGAGAGAGAGAGAGAGAGAGAGAGAGAGAGAGAGAGAGAGAGCGCATTCCTGAGAGAATGCACATTCCTAACTGTGAGAGAGGGAGCTGTGTGTGTGTGTGGGGCTCCAGATCCCATGGCCTGGAGGAACAGACCGTAACCCTGGCAACAGACAGTAGAAAACGCTAATAAACAGTTTTAATTTGGGAGAAATGAAATTCGGGCTCCGTCAGCGTTGGTATAATGCTAATGGCCAATACCATGTGAACTTTGGGATCAGTTGCTGAAGCGAGTGAATAGATAAACGTAGATAAGCGTGAGCGTTAGAGCGTGAGTGAGTTTGGAAAATTATATGTTTGATTGACGATAATCGCGAATATGAAAAATATTCGCGAATATGAAAAATAATCGCGATTAGACGATTATGTATTAATCGTGACTGCCCTATTCACAGACATAACATCGAGGAGTGGCATTGGCTTTCTTTGTTGCGACCGTAAGGTCGCAGTTTAGTATGAAAACCTCCACCGGCCGTCCGTCCGTCCGTCCGTCCGTCCGTCCGTCCGTCCGTCACACACGTCACACCTTTGCCCTGCTCAATGTATACGTGTAACGCCTGATACTGAGGTGATGTGTCACTGTGACATCACAGATACTGAGGTGATGTGTCACTGTGACATCACAGGTGAGATCGCAGTGATGTCAGATACTCAGAGCAGGGATCTCCATATTTAGGCATAAACAGGTGACATCACAGTGATGTCAGATACTCAGAGCAGGTATCTCCATATATGGGCATAAAATGGATTCTGTTAGGGATCTCCATACTGTATATGGGCATAAAAGGGATTAGTGATGTCAGATACTCAGAGCAGGGATCTCCATATATGGGCATAAAAGGGATTAGTGATGTCAGATACTCAGAGCAGGGATCTCCATATATGGGCATAAAAGGGATTCAGATGGAGATTCAACTTCAATGAGTAACAATGGCAAACTGTCAACTGCCCGTATGTCTTGATAATTGGTAAAACAAACTTTTGGCCTATTTGTGGCTTATCATCACATCCAACCATCTTAAGATACTCAGCTAGTGGGGAATGCTCTCTTCCCTGGTGAGAATTGCCCCTTTATATAGGGCTTGTTTGTGTATTGTATGACATCACGCCACATCATCAGCTGTGGACTCTGTGATGTCATCGTATCTCCATATATGGCCATCTCCGTATATGGAGATATAAGTCGTCCATGCCCAGGTATGGGCTGGTGAGGTCAGACTTTGTGTGATGGGTAGGTTATCTCCATATATGGAGATTCAACATTCCAGGTGTAACTATGGCTGCCCGTATGACGTGAGAGGTGGAGGCTGTGATATTTGTGGAGATAAGCGACCAACGGTCGCTTATCTCCCGATTAGGGAGTCTTACTGGTATGTAATGGCATATAGCCTATATTGCAATTAAGTTTCATGAGCTGACCAACGGACATTGGCAACCCGTGGTCTTGCTAGCCGTGGGGCTAACTATCGTGTCTTCACACAATCAAAAGTTGTCCAGGGAGAGAAAATAGACGAAAACACACATAGAGCACATGTTTAAAACACATCGTCTCATCATGAGTGGGAACAATGTGTGCCATTTTTCTTCAGAATCCAAGTTTGTTATCATCAGGTTCTGAACAGCCGTTTTTAAAATTACATTGATCCATAATTAAACATAGTGATACGCTTGCTATGATGACACTTGCTATATACTGACACTTGCACATACTGACTCCAACCATTAATTATGCACAAGATCTCACTTATTAGTAGATATTTCAATAATTTTACAACAGTTCCTTCAAATGTTCTGATGCTTATACACACATACTGTACACCTCTCTCTCTCTCTCACACTTACACTCACACACACACACACACACACACACACACACACACACACACACACACACACACACACACACACACACACACACACAGATAGAGAGAATGAAGGAGGGAGGAAAGAGTTTGTCTCGTGTTACCTGGCAGAGCATATTAAAATGCCAGAGGTCCAGGCTACAGGCTATCAGCCTGACACACCACAAATACACACTCCTCAAACAACTGCAGCCACTGTGTTGAATGTATGTAGTTCAGAGAAGTGTACTTATGTGTGTTGCTAAGGGAAACGCGTATGCCTCAACGAAGTGTGTGTGTGTGTGTGTGTGTGTGTGTGTGTGTGTGTGTGTGTGTGTGTGTGTGTGTGTGTGTGTGTGTGTGTGTGTGTGTGTGTGTGTGTGCGTGCACGCGTGTGTGTGTGTGTTGCATTCTCCCCAATTAGCAGCCTTCCCTAGGCTTGGCGTTGTGTTTTACAGAACTGTCTGAACATCGAGAGAAAACTCTCCAAATCCCTTCAGTCTGCCAAGAAGGAAGCTCACATTGTGACAAAGAAGTTAAGCTATGCCAAAGAGCTAATGATGGAAAGAATCTCTCTCTCTCTCTCTCTCTCTCTCTCTCTCTCTCTCTCTCTCCCTCTCTCTCTGTCTCTCTCCCTCCTTGCCGCCTTTCTCGTCAGAGGTTAAGAGTAGATGAATAATCGCTCATTTGCGCAGCAGAATACGAGGGAGCCTGCCTCGCTGCGTAAACATTTTGCCGGATGTAATTTTCTCTGGGAGTCCTTATGGCTTTTCCCAGTAGGACAGAAACGCAGCGCACAGGAGGAAATCGTTTAGGCTCCATAAGTGCCAAATTGTATCCTGGGTTTCCAGCGTTTTCCTGCCCTGCTTTGGCTCAGGGCTTTTCCTGGCGTGTGATTGTGTGTGTGTGTGTGTGTGTGTGTGTGTGTGTGTGTGTGTGTGTGTGTGTGTGTGTGTGTGTGTGTGTGTGTGTGTGTGCGTGCGTATTTGTGTATTTGTGTGCGTGTGTGTTGCACAAGGCAGTTGCATCAACATTTAGGCATTCAACGGAGGATGACAATGATTGAGTCTGCGTGGGGGATACAAATAATGACAGAGGGAGAGAGGAGAGACATAGATAGAATTAGAGCGAGGAGAGAGAGAGAGAGAGAGAGAGAGAGAGAGAGAGAGAGAGGGAGGGAGGATTAGGGAAAGATGA
>NC_137817.1:39908819-39918819 GCF_963921795.1 Nannobrachium achirus
ATAACAATAAAAACTATCCAACGAATATTGATAATCCCATATTATGTAGACCAGTAAGCCTCCCTAATCGGGATATAAGGGACCGTCAGGTCACATACACAACATTGATAACTCTGCAAATCCCCATGTATGGAGCATCTCCTGTCATAAATATGAGGTCATAGTACTGACACAGTCTGGCATGGACTATATGGGCCTAAAAGGAACACAATGTGCCTCGACAATGGCGTGCTTTGGTCCGGTTGGGTGTAACGAGCAGGGAATTTAGACTCATGTCTTGTTCATCTTGTATTCTCTACACTTTGGTAATTTCAACGGAAAAAGCGTGCCCACAGTTAGTTGAACATAAGTCATTCTTGTCAGGTCTGTCAACAGACATCATACGGAAACAACACAAGACAAGTAGCAAAGCTATAAGCCCAGTTGATGCCAAAGTTGGTGAATGTGGCATGTGGCATGCTATGACGCCTGCATCATGACCGCACATACCAACGTGACCAACATCTCATGAAGGCTATAGCACACTGTAAAGTCCTCTGTATTAATTTAACTCTGAGTCTAAATAATGGACCCAATTGTACACCCCCAGGGTTAAATTAAAACTCCAAACTTTACAGTGTAGTGTGTACAGATTTCTAGCTACATATTATTCCAAACTTGCGTTCTTCTTCAAGCCGTAATCAGAGATACCTGTGATTTAGTCTTGGTGTTGTCGTTTATAAGTTAAATGATCTTTAGTGATGTACATATCATATAACTTTTGCGATGCATATTGTCGATGACATTTAGAGATATATTTCTGAGATTTGATTACATTAATGATGACGGTGCTTATCGATTGATATTGTGGTTGTGGGCTTTTATCGTTGTACATTAATAGTACAGATGCCCGTTGGGTAATGATGTGCTGTACTGTATATTTGGAACACATTATGCCATCCCAGTTGTACCTGTTGTCAGGGCACCTTTTTTACCCATTGTCAGAGTATTTGTGTGCATTGCTCATTATCACATAACTTGGAGGCCAGTCTATGACGTGGGCATAAAAGGGACAGAGAGAGACAGATACACGGACATATGTGTCCTGGATGTCTGTGCTCAGAGTCTTATATACTGCATATATGCTCGAACCAAAGTGAATCACTTTTAGGAGGTAACTTTTATTTGCATAGTTTATTTGGTGAATATATGAATTTGACTAATGAACTGGGGCTTACTGAGAAATGCCTTTCAAAGGACCCATTGCAGACATAACTGCATTTAGACCAAAGATTATTTTACATCACCAGCTCTATGCAACATCTTATAGTATGTGAATAAACTATTACACATCCTATGTCAGAGGGTGTCAGATTTCAAACTCAAACTTAAAAGTCTTCTAGTGTATGGTTCAACTTATTCTTATGGTAGATGTGTGAGGGTGTCAACCTGAACCTTTAGTCCTTTAAAGGTCTTCATTTTCTAAAATCTTTAAAGGTTTTCTAATTTAGTGTATGGTAGGTTAGTAATATATTGTGGATTTTACAGCATAAATAAATATGGGCTGTTTTTGCATTCAAGGGGCTTGTTTGGAAGCCCTATTATCTATACTGTACTTGATGTACATATTATTGTCTACCAGTAATTTTAGTAGGGTTATTTTCTTTTTGCCTTTCTGGCTTACTTAATATTTGTATAATTTGCCAGGAATCTTTTTATTGTTATGTAGTCTTATGAAGCACTTGGTAACCACTGCTACAAGTATATAAATAGTGTTTAATTTGATTCTGTATTCATAAATCTTTATTTGTATATTCTCTTATCAAAACCCTGCAGGAATAAAAGTGTTTAGATGACAAAAAAGATTATAGACGTGTATTATAATGTTTATGTGTGCCCGTGTGCGTGTATGTGTTTGTGTGTGTGTGTGTGTGTGTGTGTTTGTTTATGTGTGTGAGGGTGCTTGTGCATGTGTGCGTGTATGTGTGTGTGTGTGTATGTGTTTCACGTGTGAATATCAGTGACATGAGTGGGGCACTTAGGTAGGATGTGTAAGGTATAGAGTACAGCGTGCTCTCCCTCTTTCTCTTGTTTCCTCAAATCACTATTTACCACACTTGCCTGTGAGGTTCAGCCCACTGCTCTAACGGTGTGTGTGTGTGTGTGTGTGTGTGTGTGTGTGTGTGTGTGTGTGTGTGTGTGTGTGTGTGTGTGTGTGTGTGTGTGTGCGTGCGTGCGTGCGTGCGTGCGTGCGTGCGTGCGTGCGTGCGTGCGTGCGTGCGTGCGTGTGATGCATTAGTCATTCCCAATGCTTATAGGTGTAAAGAACACCATTAGAATGAACGGGATGGGGGATCAATACATTACGGGATCTGGAGCGCCTATGTTTGGTATGTGGTGTGTGTGTGTGTGTGTGTGTGTGTGTGTGTGTGTGTGTGTGTGTGTGTGTGTGTGTGTGTGTGGTATGTGGTGGTACTTTAACACCTCTCAGAGGTGGATTAGTGCGCGACAGCATGGAGACACTGTCAGAGAGAGTTAGTTTCACAGTGTGAGGGAGGGAGGGAGAGAGAGAGGGAGGATGGAAAACGAGGAGAGAGAATGAGATGGATGTAAGAGAAGGCAATTCCACTGATGCAGGATCAAGTGTAAAGAAGCTGTCAGTCAGAGCTTTAACGATCTCAGCCAGTTTCCCAAAATGTGTGCGTGTGTGAGTGAATGCGTTCTCTGGGTAACAATAAGACATGCACGGAGGTTGTGTGTGTATACTACATACAGCATATGTGTGTAAGATATTATTACTGCACCTGTGTAATTATATTCATAATAATAATAATAATACTCGTTATCGAGTGTACAGGAATCATGTACTCATTAACATCTCCACCTCTGTCAGGCCGTGTAGCCGTTAAGTGACAGACGGAGGGGTGTGTGTGTGTGTGTGTGTGTGTGTGTGTGTGCGCGCGCTGGCAGGGTGCCGAGTGCACATTGGGGTTAAGGGAAGATAAAGGGTGGCAATGCTCCCAATATTGATGCTGAACCCCTGCTAGGACCGCTCTGTGTGTGTGTGTGCGTGTGTGTGTGTGTGTGTGTGTGTGCGTGCGTGCATGCGTGCGTGTTTGTTGTATTGTATGGTATAAACTTGAAATAACAACACAACCTTCTGTAAAGGCAGGTGGGGTGTACATGCATAGTGCACACACACACACACACACACACACACACACACACACACACACACACACACACACACACACACACACACACACACACACACACACACACACACACACACACACACACACAGTTTCATGCGGTTCTTTTAAATCAATATTTGTTGTGAGTCAGAAACATGGTCAAAGCTCTTCCATGGGGACGGTGACATTATGGATGTATGTGATGTCACTGCTCTCTCTCTCTCTCTCTCTCTCTCTCTCTCTCTCGCTCTCTCTCAGGCAGAGTGGACGCGTGGCAGATGACCCACACATTGGTGTCTGTTCAGTCACTAGAAAGAGCAGCTGTTCTGCTGCACACTGACTGCCCCCTGGCACTGTGCACACGCTCTCTCTCTCTCTCTCTCTGTGTCTCACACACACATGCAATTGGCATAAGACTAAATGCTGGAGGGTTTTCCATCTCTGACAGATGTGTGATAAGTACACGCACACACACACACACACACACACACACACACACACACACACAACCCCCCAAAAAATTATCAGCACACACCAAATCATGTCACAGTCTGATCTCTCTCAGGCAGTCACACATGCTAGAGCGCACACACACACACACACACACACACACACACACACACACACACACACACACACACACACACACACACACACACACCATGAAACCTAACATGTGGCTAATCCATTCCCACACTCCCCAAAGAGAGAGAGACACACGCGCACGCGCGCGCGCACGCACGCACGCACACACACACACACACACACACACACACACACACACACACACACACACACACACACACACACACACACACACACACACACACACACACACACACACACACACACACACACACACACACACACACACACACACACACACACACACCTTTCCCTGAAGTCTTAAAAGTGAGTGAACAGATAAATCTCAGAGAGGAAGAGAGAAGAATGAAGAGAGGAGAAAGAAGGAGGGAGTGGCAGGATGTGGAATTCGGAAGGAGAGAGAGAGAGACAGAGAGAGAGAGAAAGAAAGAGAAAGATAGAGAGCAGTGGAGATAACAAAAACCTCTCATCCTCCATCTTTCTCTTCTCTCAAATGGCATGTTTCTCCATATCTTCTTTCATTAGGTTTATCTCTATATTCACCTCCCTCACTCCCTCTCTCTCTCTGTCACTTGAAACACTATATCAACTTAATTCTATTTGGCAAAACTAAAATAAACTAAAATTCAAGCCAACTCAATTACATTTTATTCAAAAAAATAAACTAAATTCAAGTCAAGTTAATTAAATTCAATCAACAGGATTTTGATTCACCTTAACTCATATGCTGCTATTTTAAACATAGGCTGAACTGTTTTCCTGCCAAATTGTCCTTACATTTTAACGTGGGCACGTGCACGCATAGTGCATGATCTGTGCGCGACTCATGTAGTAGACCGGTAGACAAGATGACAGCTTTCGAATAAAAAAAAATACATTGGAATAGAAAAATCCGTTGCCAGGTAGTATCCTGCTGTATCCGCCAGTATTTACATAAGAAAACATTGGAAACAGCCAGCTGTGCGCTATGGTAACACATGGACACGTTCGCGCACATAGCAGACGATATGTGAGCGGATCATATGCCAGGCGGGCACAAGAATCAAACAGCTATCAAAAAAAAAAAAAAAAAACGCGTGAAAAAAGACGATGATATGACCGAGCAGGATGCTTCCTTGTTTACATGGAAACTTATGGGCCCGGAGCTATGATTGGCTCTCAGACCGGATATGGAAACCTAGATCCGGTCTAAACAGGAAATACGACCGGATACAGTTAGGAGGCAGGCCTAAAGTCTCCGAAGCGGCTATATACAGCGACCATAATTTTAATTGTTTCATAATGATTAAAGCGAATTAAATTTCCGGGATCTACGGGCATCGCACAGCGGGAAATCTCCGGTTTTGACGGGGATCGCAGGAAATGAGTTAATTCAGCTCAACTTCATTCCAATACAAATCAAGTCAAATGAACTTGGCAGAATTCATTTCAACAACTCAACACTAAACTGAATTCAATTCAACTCAATCAAATGTGATTTATTGCAATGAATGTTTCCAATACTGACAAAACTCAATAATGACAACGACGTCTTCGGCAAAAGCTCAGAATGCGTCACAAGGTGACGTGTTGTGAGCTTGCAAATCTGCTATTTTCACCTAGCGTTTGCTCCCAGAATATCACCACTGTCAGGCAGTATCTGGTTCAAAGGTTCAAATGTGTATGTTTTTTGGTAAAATTAAAGCCCTACCTCATCATACATAAGTGTCACACAAAAGTAGAACAAATAGCAGATCTACAAGCACACAGCACCTTGCGATGCGAGGCGTTGTGTGCTTGTAGTTCGGCTATTTTCACAATAACAAAAAAAGGAAGGTTTTGGACATACAAGGTTTCCACCCAACAACGACGCTATGGATGGTATGGTTCATGTGCTTAGGGACATAAATCTCTCTCTGTCTCTCTATCCATCTCTCTCTGGCTGATGACAGGTGACCAGGGAGTTGCTGTCACCACGGCGCCACCTGATGCACGCTCGCACACACACTCACACGCACGCACACAGATGGAGGAGGGCAGCACAGGGTGGGAGGGGGGCTACGCCGAGGTGACAAAGGTGCCTATTGATGAAATAAAGACAGGATTGGGGGTAGAAGTGAGAGAAAGAATGGGGGGGGGGGGGGGAGTGAAGAGGTGGATAGAAATGAGGGTATTTGTCTTAAAGGAAGAGATCAGATGGCCAGGTATCTGTTATAGAGACAAAACACTGAGCTCTTTATGAGTCTCCAGGTCACTGTGGGTACATGATACTAGCGAGAGAGAGAGAGAGAGAGAGAGAGAGAGAGAGAGAGAGAGAGAGAGAGAGAGAGAGAAAGATAGAATGAGAGAGTGAGAGAGAGTGGGGGTATTCCCCAAATCCTCACCTTAACATGGCAAAAGAAACGAGAGGGATGTAGTGGAGAGAGGGAGAGGGAGAGAGAGATAGGGGGGAGAGAATGAGAATAGGGAGAGAGTGGAGAAAGCAGGAGAGGAGATGGAGAGAAGAGAAGAGAAGAGAAGAGAAGAGAAGAGAAGAGAAGAGAAGAGAAGAGAAGAGAGAGGGACACAACAGAGAGTGGAAAGAAAGGATAGAAAGGAGGCGAGAGGGGAGAGAAAGAATAGAGATAACAAAATAAATAGAGAAAAGAGAGATATGGTAAGGAAACGAGAGAGAAAGAGAGGTTTAACAGCTTGATCATTTCTTAAAACGAAGACAAAAAGGAGGTCAAAGAACGTAACACCTGCACAATATGTATTAACATGTTACAACCCGAGGACATACTGGACACTCCCACACATACACATATGGTAGGCACAAACACACATAGTTTGGGGTATGGACAAAGGCCGAGCCGTCTTCAACAAGGTTTGTCCGTCTGTCCCCTGGAAAGGAGAGCGATCACAGGTATGGGTGCTATCTATGTGCGTTGTCACCATGTAGCAGAACCACCCCCGGCCTTAAAGGAATGCTGCACGCACAGTCTGCACAGCCAGGGACCGCCTGCTGAAATGAACGTTGTGCAGCAATCTATACAAGTTGTGGTCCCCAGTTTTGGTCCTCAGTGACTAGCCATGTTTCCATAAGCCTATTCGAAAATATGAAGCGAATTATCAGAAATTCGCATTAAGACAAAGCGAATTTAGCATGTTTCCATTTGCGGGTGTCATTCGAATTAGCGACGGTCGCACGAGTTGATCGGGCTGATTTTTTTAGACCGAACCGACTTGAGCACTGCACGACTGCTGTGACTCGCTGCACAGTGCACACTGCACACTCATCCAAGTTTCAGGGTCCTCTGGAAGGTGGCCGATCTGCAAGCTCACAGCGCGGCGGGGAGATGCGGATGCGAGCTGCTGTGCCAAATGCAGTATAGTAGTTTGTATAGCAGCGACACAAATACAACTGACTTGAGTTGACTTATACTATTGTAGGTAAATCATTTATGATTGGTGACATGGCCCTTACTAGTCGACATGGCTACAAGCAGCCAACCAGTGCAGATCAGGAGTGTTCACAAACTGCAAACAGTAACGCCCAACTATGAATGTTTGAAATCTCTGAGCATGAATGTGTCTATAGTTCACATATCCATAAAACCGTCCGACCGATCAACAAACTCTGCATGAGAGGACCTGAGGGAGTGTGGTTCCCAGCACCAAGTTTGTCTGATGGACAGTTGTCTGGGACTGCCAACACATGGGCATATACTGATGACATCAGGGCATCTCCATATATGGATATGAAAGAGACATCAACAGACATATAGAGATCTCCATGCATGGGCATAAAAGGGTCAGACTGACAGAAAGACAGAGGGATGCAGCGGATATTTGGAAAAGAGGACATTTCCAATTCTTTTATTTTATTGCTTTTTGTTTTTGTTTTTATAGTTGATTTAATTTATGAGTTTGATTAACTGTTGCACCCTAAGAGAGGAGAGGGGTAGGGGCAGAGAGAGAGAGAGAAAGAAAGACAGAGAGAGAGAAAGACAGAGACAGAGACAGGAGAAGTAAATACAAGAAATGTCTATTAAAGGCTACTCAGGTATGAAGGGAGGAGATGGAGGTGGAGATAACCTCTCCTCTCCTCTTTTCATCCATTCACACATTCATTCCTCCCTTCACCTCTCCAGTAACACAATGAGGAACGGAAAGCCCCTTCTCACCTAGGGGGCATCACTGGAACAAGGGCGCAGTGTGCACTCTCCAATGCGCACGCACGCACGCACGCACGCACGCACGCACACACACAGAGAGTGGTGATAAGACAGATCCTACTGCTGCTCTGTCGCCAGCTAACACTGATAAACCAGAGAGAAAAAGAGAGAGAGAGAGAGAGAGAAATTAAGAGAACGAGAGGGGGAGGGCCAACAGAAAGAGACGTAAATCAAGGTAGTGATAAGCTGATGTACAGAGACTAGGAGGAGAGAGAGGGAGTGGCCAAGACACAAATCGGGGCAAAGAAGCAGACGAACAAACAAACAGACAAGATGTCAACAACAAACCAAGATGGCCGACGCCACAGACACTTGTTATTTCCTGTTCCTCAACAGAGGGTGTTCTCTTCACTCAGACAAAACAAAACATGCAGGCTCTGAGATTTATCAGTATGCGCGCACGCACGCGCGCGCACACACACACACACACACACACACACACACACACACACACACACACACACGTACAGTATGATAAACAGCACTTCTTTCTGTTTCTATCGGTCCTTCAGGTGTGTCTTCAGTGCAGACAGTGTCATATCACCTGGAGGAGCACATGCAGATAAGCACAGTAGGGTCTGATAAGACGGAGCAGACAGCAGGCTAACTGGAAGTGACTGGAAGCCTTGGTCTTACTGAGCCTGGGGACACCCTGCTGATCTCTCTCATCATCTCTACCCCTCCTTGCACCTCTCTCTCTCTCTCTCTCTCTCTCTCTCCCCTCCTCTTCTACATTGTGTCCTCTCTGCAGATCGCCTACACCCTGGGCCTGACTTTGTGACTTTGTGACACGAAGATAGCTGACCTCAAAGCTCACAACATGTCGCGGTTTTGACACGTTGTGAGCTTCAGATTTTTTTTCTTTTGTGCAACAACGCTGTCATGCGTTAAAAGTAATGACATATATTTTGTGTTATCCTTTTAGCCTAAATGTCATACTGTGCTGTACCACGAGCAGTTTACATGTAGCAGTATTCAATCAAAAAAGCGAAACATTTCATAAAAAAAGATCAAAACAAAAAATATGAAAGAAAACAAATGCTAAACATACTGCATGTATAACTCAGAGAATACTCATATACCTCCATATTTTCTTATACAGTAGCTATGTATAACACATTCCTCATTATCTATATTTAATATAAGTTAAATATGAATTAATGGGTGCATAGTTTTCAACCTAACTGACCATCTAAACGTTCTCTCTACTTCTCTTGAATCACATACTCCCTGCTTTTTAGGCATCAGCCTTAAAAGCCGATGCCTTAAAAGCTTAGTCGTTCATCGAAAATAGCTGATCTACAAGCTCAGAAGACTGCATGGCACTGCAGCGCGTTCTGAGCGTGTAGATCGTCCATTTTCGAGGGCGCGACACAGAGACACAACTGAGTATAAAGTGGGGTTTTGGACGTCTGCGGAGGAACGGCATCAGCTGAATCAGCAGCAGCGATGTGGAAATATGATTACAGGACCACAGGGTCCCACAATGTGCAGCACGCTCTGGCCTGTGCTGCTCATCTGGGAAGAGACTACTCTGTGACACAGGCAGGCACGTGCACACACACACACACACACGCGCACACACGCACATGTGCACGGGTGTGTCCTTTACAAGGTAAGACAAAAGTGATGTGTGTGTGATAAGAAGAGGCGCCAAGGCAGACAGAGCCCCGAACCCTACACACAGGCGCGCGCACACAGGCACACACACGCGCGTGCGTGCACACACACACACACACACACACACACACACACACACACACACACACACACACACACACACACACACACACACACACACACACACACACACACACACACACACACACACACACACACACACACACACACACACACACAGATAAGAATCACCTCCCTCCTTCTGGCTCTGTCCCTCGATGGAGTGAACACACGGAAGAGGGATGGAAAGGAGAAAGGACACACAGAGAAGAGGTTGGAGAGACTGTGTGTGTGTGTGTGTGTGTGTGTGTGTGTGTGTGTGTGTGTGTGTGTGTGTGTGTGTGC
>NC_137817.1:39923819-39943819 GCF_963921795.1 Nannobrachium achirus
TTTTTTTTCCAAAAAACCTTTAGAAGACACTTTTAGAATCGGGTCAAAATATTCACTCAAAGACTGCGTGCCGCGAGCTTGTAGATCTTCTATTTTTCAATGGTTAAAGCAAAAAATAACGCGCAATAATGCGCTCCTCGTCTTAACGGTTTAAACACTGACGAGGAGAGGGATAGGAGAGAGGAGGGGAAGGTATCTCTGTCTCCTCCTCTCTGCGTCTCCTCCTTGCCTGGGATTCACCCGGCTCCCCCGTCTCCTCCCGTCGTTCTCGCCGCTCTCTCTCTCCCACGCCAGCGGAGACGTTTCCCAACTCCCCGCAGCACTTAGCGCTCCTCTTGGTGACACAGTGTTCACATCTCATCATCTTTACCGCGCAGCGCGGCGCTCCCGTCTCTCACCTCGGCCCATCCCACCGTACCGCTCGCCAAACTCTTTGCACTCCTCTGCCTGCCCAGGCGCTAACATCACCACACTGGAGTGATGGCTTACGCTCTCTTAATTCATCAGCTCCGCTGTGTGTGTGTGTGTGTGTGTGTGTGTGTGTGTGTGTGTGTGTGTGAGTGAGTGAGTGAGTGATTTGGGGTGGGGGTTGGGGACACAGCTGTGCAAATTAGGGCACAGAAGACAGGAAGAGGATTGTCAATGTGTGTGTGTGTGTGTGCGTGTGTGTGTGTGTGTGTGTGTGTGTGTGTGTGTGTGTGTGTGTGTGTGTGTGTGTGTGCGTGCGTGCGTGTGTGCTTTAGTACGTTAGGGATGGGACGATACGCGATATTATCGTTTATCGTGATAAAAAACACCCACGATAATCGTATCGTGGAGATAACATTTATTGTGATATCGTCCTCCGTCATGCACCTTTTATTTGCCGAGCCGCATATCCGGTACCACTTAAACCCTCTATAATTGGTAAAAGGTACTTATAATAATGTATGATAATATACTGAACGTCCTTGATAAAGTCTTTTTCGCACTCTCTATCAAATGTCTTACACGCGTTGTGAGCTTGTAGATCTGCTATTTTTGGGCAAATGTTTCACCCCAGGATAATGGATTTAGATTATCGTGATAATATCGTAAATCGTGACTTCTTTTGTCACAATAATGGTGATATGAAACGTTGATATCGTCCCATCCCTGGTGTGTGTGTGCGTGTATGGTCAGTTAACACCATGGCTGAAACACCCAGCCCTGCAGTAGAACAGCTGCCAGCGTGTTCTCTTAGCGGTGAAGTCGAGGCTCCAGATGTTCCCGGGCCCTCGTCTCTCTCCCTGCTGTCCCGTGACATATTGCCTGAGCTCTGCGCTGACAGCATGCGTTACCCACAGTGCACTGCTCCCAAAAGCCAGCCCTGCACTAATCGAGGGGCCGCCGACGCCTGCTGCACGTCGCGGCGGCGAAAGAAAACAAGGGTGAGTGGTGAGCCGCCGCCGCCATGGGTGCATCGTTCGTATACTGACAAAGATGGAGTCAATCCGTGACGTCAGAAGAGTTGGCCGCTCTTTCTCCTCCTTACACAACACACTGCCGTTGTGGGCCAGGAACCTTACGAAAGAGTTACTGTACTTCTCAGGGTCATGGAAGAAAAGAGCCAGCGTTTCAATGGATCTTATGTAGTTATTATTTTTAATTGGTTAAATGTTTATAAACCCCTCAGACAGACTTCAAAATGTTCCAAAATAGCGAAAGCAGCCGATGCAACACATTGTGAGCTTGTAGATCGTCAATTTTCACGGCCTTTGCTCGACACTCTGGTGAGTAGGGATGGAGCTGGAAACAAGGGTCCGCTACAAACTCGATAACACATTTATTGCGTACCCGGTATCAATAAGCTTTGGGCGTATCAAGCTTGTTATCACAACAAGTTCTCACAACAACTGGCCAATAAAAAAAGATACCAGTTCTGTTCAGAATTTGTCATCTCACATCTTTCCACAAAATATTAGTAAACGCTCAATAGTAGGCTCGATAAAAGCCCAGCTCAATAAACAGGATCGATAAGGTGCTCATTATCAATAAAAATTAACAAGTTCCGTGCCTACTTGTGAGACAAAGTAGGGCACTCATTCAAAAACACAAAAAGCTGAAATATGGAGATACGTGGGTTTCTGGCCGACGGCAACGACATGTCACAAACACTATCCATCCAGGGTAAATTGACAGCTGTCATTGAGATGCAGGGGCAGCGGGTGGCCCCTGCACGGCACAGTGCTTTGTTCATACAGTCTGAGAGCCTCCCACACAGACAGGCAGCAAATGGCTCGGCATGGCAGCGGGCTAAACAACTGACACGCAGGGTCACAAAACCTCACATTTCATTAAGGGATGGCCGATCAATCCCAAATCCCAACCCAACGCCAAAATGCCTACTGATAATCTAATGACGGCCACTGATATGATATAATGAAATCCACGAGACAGAGACTGGCCAGAGACTGGACTCTTAATTCAATCTGGCCATTCTTATCCTATACGTATTTAGCATTTCTCTACATGCCGGACTATTGTGCCTTACTTGACCTGGCCTATTCATCAAAGTTCTTTCAGGGGTCTTTGCCTGAAAAGGCCTTTATCTAAGATTAATCTACAACACTGTGTTCTCCATGGGCATTTTTTATTTTTTTATCGTGATTTAAATAGTAATGTAATTTGTGTGGCTAGTGCAGATGTCGGAGGAGTTTGATATTCTGATGACAGATGCTGAACTGTCACACAAACCTAGTTCATATGCATGTCACATGTTCGTGGCACTGTGTGGAAGAGTCAGACGTATGGTAGAAATCTTTATAAACTGCACTAATGAGAACAACACTACTTTAGCACAATAATATTGGTATAACTAAGGGATTCCCTGAAATATATATTTTTACATGCAAAGATTATCGACTATGAGGCAATAGAATTGCAGGGCTGCGTCCGACAACAGCAAATTATAGCGTACTGTAGATCCCATACGCATAAACATCCCATAGGCTGGAGGGTCAATAGGTTTGAGATGGACACTTTGCTAAAATAACATTGCCGTAGGTGACCGACGCGAAAAAATATTCCTTCCTTGCTGGCAGCACGCACATGAAATTAAACACTGATCTGTTTTATAGATAACGTTTTCAGGCCAAGTACCCCTTAGTTGAGCGAGAGATGAAGCAGGGACCCCACAACCTTTTTATAGATTCCATATAGTTTCATTGTTTGACACCACAATCATCAGTGTATTTTGGATTCATGTCAATTTGTGTTGTCAGATATTTAACCACTTGAACCATCAATAAATACTTAATAAACATGTCCTTTCACTCTGTACTTAGTCTGCTCTTTTTCCCCTCCACACCAAACGTCTTTGCCGAAAATAGCCAATCTGCTATTTTTGTCTAAAGTTCTCAGAATATGGACGCTATAGTATAGGGTATAGGGTTCAAGTGGTTAATATAAAAAAGGAGAAAAAAAGTTTCTATCACTTGGATCATATCATTTGGAGGATGCCCTGTCGTAACTCTGAGGACCCCCTAGGGGTCCCGGACCCCCTGTTGAAGACCCCTGTTATAGATTATCTGCAGACACACACACACACACACAAGGGTAAGAACAATAATCTCCACCTTGACCTTCAGTCTGGCAGAAATAATGCACACTGCCAACTTGAATTGCACTGACACCCTCACAAGATTAGGCCAAGCTCAATCTGGTAGCGCCAGCGAATGCATTGCCCATGACACCGTCACCAACTACCCAACTTTACCACTGTGTAAAGGGAGGTTTGGCTCCTGCCAACTATCATGGTGAATACTAACCAAGGCACCTGCAGGGTAAGTGGGGCACATTTCACCAATTCAATTATTCATGTCTGGAATTATTGATGGTGCAAATGTAAGGAGTTTACCTGTCAGCAGCACCAGGGGCATGATGGGTAACCAAACTGAACACAGCGGGGCGCTTGTTCCATTTACCTCACAACGTTTTAAAAGAATAACTGTTAACCACGTCACAAACCCACTTCTGTATTCCCTATTCCTATTCTGGGCATGTCATAATAGGCAAACATTCAAGAAAATAGCCTAAATTACTCGCTCACAGTTGTGAACTTAAGTATTGTATACTGTATACGGTTTAACTTGTTTAACTCATTGACTGCCAAGGCCCGAGTTTCCCGAGTTATTACAGTAGTCCCAGGATGCCACAGCCCGAGTTTCCCGAGTTGGAAGCCATTTTGAAAACATTCTTTTTTTTTATTTTTTATAAAAAAAATTCTAAAAATGCCTCAAATGTATTAGGCATGATCGCAATTGCGAAATTGCATGTTTAGCCCCATAACAAACACATCTTTCAAAATGTCAAAAATGGCTGTTTACTGTCAATATTCCAGGATGACCTCCCACTTGGGTAATGACGCCCCCTGGCGATCATTCAGAGAAACTACTTCAGCTCCCGTACTAACGTAGGTAGGAAGGGCCTGTCACTCAAACCGGAGTGACCCGCCTCCAGGCTATATAAGCCCCCGGAGGCGGAAGTAACATCCTCTTTTCACTCTCTGCGATATCACATTCAGATAAGTTGAAACTCAGCCTTTGTATTATTATTCTTCGCGCATTAGCCTAAAGCGGTGGCATTGGAGTCGCCCACTGGCGAGTGTTGAATTAACCCGTACTTAAGAATACTTATTCTTGTTCCGTCCTAAATCGACGGTTATTTCCTTTTATAACAAAGGATTATTACTGCTTGTTCAGGCCTCCGCCGAAGCAAGCGTGGCATAGCATTAGCCGTTAGCTTGTTAGCTCGTCTGCTATTGTTAACGTTAGCTACACTGCTTACCGCTTGTTCAGGCTCTGCCCGAATCAAGCGTGGCCTAGCCTTAGCCGTTAGCTTGTTAGCTCGTCTGCTTCTGGTTAACTCTATCTACAGTGCTTCGCCATGGATCCTCTGGCCTTCCTGCCGAGGCAATGTCCAGGCTGTCCAGGACTCATCGACGGACAGGATCTTCACCATCTCTGTGTCGGCTGCATGGGCGTTGCACACGCCTTCTCTGCACTGAGTCCTCAGGGGAGAGCAGGACCTTTCTGTGACTGCTGCGTGGCCTACGACCACGATGTACTGATACACCGGTTCTACCTAGCCAGGGCAGGCCTCGGGGCCTGCGCTCCACCAGGTGGGTCCACTGCTCTCAACCCCACAGCCCAGTCTTTCCTTCCCCAGGCGGCCCGCACCGTTGGTCAAGGTGCGGCGCTGCCTTCCGGAGATCCGCTTGGCAATCAGCGCGCCATTCCAAGTCAAGATGGCGCCGTGCTACATGAGACACCGCCTGCCGCGCAACCGACCGCAGCTAGCTCCACTGTCACTGGAGCTGGCGGGTCTGGTGAAGTCGCCGCTAAGAAGGCGACCAAGAAGGCTAACATCCAGATGACGAAATCTCCGGTAGCCTTTTCCCCTTCGGGCGCGGTGCCCAAAAAGAAACGCTTGGATGTGACCGTCGGGGACGTCCCCCTCGACGTGAGCATCACCAAAACAGTCCAGACCTTCAGGCGAGAGTCGGACCTGAGCTCCTGTCAGAGCGAGGGTTCTGGTTCTGAATACTCTGGATACACGGCCGAGGAGGAGGAGGACTCCGTCGAGGACGAGGGTTCTCGACTCACGGTCACTGTGAAAGGTAATGCCCCTGCGGCTCCAGCACGTCAACTGGACGCCGCAGGGAGCTCCCAGGCCTCCTCAGGCACCACTGCCCCTCCACCCGCCAGTCAAGCGAGTGAAGCGGGAGCAGAGGACGTCGATTCTGCAGCAGAAATGCTGGATCATCTCACAGTCTACATGAGAGCTCTGGCCAGAGTTGGAGAGGAGTTGCCACCTCCTCTCCCCTCTGAAGAGGCCGAGGATGATGACGAAATGCCCGGGCAGGAGCCTTCGGTTCCCGCCCCGTATGTCCTCTCCAGGCTGCCGCTGGTGAAAGGTTTCACCAAGGCCCTCCATTCCTCATGGAAGACACATAAAGACCCCAGGAAGCTGCCTTTTTCTGTGTTGGATTTGGTGGGCGGTGCGGAGGCAGGCATGTCCACCTGCCCTAACCTGGACCACCTGTTGGCACAATCTTTTCTGAGTTCCGTCAGACCCCAGTACAAAGATGTAGGCACAGCTAAAAACGGGCCGTTTGTTGGCCCCGTCGGCACCAACCCGCCGGGGTTCACTGTCCTGGAGGACAAGCTGCAGTCGGACAGGGCTCGTAACGCCTACCGGTCCGCTGCTCTGGCCGCTAAGGACCTGAATCTGATCCAGCTCTTGCTCGCTTCCACCAAGGACCTGGTCAAAGGTCTGCCCACGGGGGAGCACACAGCTGAACTGAACACTCTATTTGACATCATGCTGAAGGTCAATTGGCATGCGGTTAAGTGGATGGGCAGGTCCATGGACTACAACCTCCAGTCTGAGAGAGCCCGCTGGCTCGACTATGTCGACCTCGAGCCTAAGAGGGACGTGGGCGAGAAGCCTCTAGGTCCTCGCGGGGAGATGTACAAGTCTCTCATAAACATGGAGAACAGTCCCACCACCCTCATGGGTGGGGGCTTGGAGCTGCTGCAGGGTAGAGTTACCTTCTTCAAGGCGGCTAAGGACATCGTCGAGTCCACCACAGTGCCACAGGATGAACCGCAGCAAGCTAGGAGGACGTCCCGCTCCTCCCGCGCCAAGGAAAGGGGCCGCTCTGCTTCTTTTAAGAAGCACTCGTCTTCCTCCAGGGGAGCCTCTGCAGCCAGGGCGCCTGACAGGCCCCGCAGCAAGGCTGTGGTTCCCGAGCGCGCTCAGCCGCGCCGCCCGTCCAAGGATGGCAGGCAGCAGTCTTCATACCGCGGTGGCCGCGGTAGGGGACAGCGCAAATGACACTCTGAAGAGGGGAATTGTGCTGGGGCGGGGGTCCGAGGTGTCTCTCGGTCCCCCTCCCCCCAAACGAGGGCGTTTTTCGGTACCCCGTGTCGGGGAAATGAAAATGTTGATTTTGATGCCTCCTGTGTCGACAATAAACATGTTGAAAGAGCAAAGTCTGTCTCTGTCCAACTCTCTCGCACTAGCACAGACGACCCCATCGTGCATGCCTCCTGTAGTAATGATGAAGTCCTGTCAGGACTCGATAATCAATCACAGGTTTTATCAGAAACCAGTAATGTTAATGTCAAACAATTATGTGGTTCCTCAAGCGCGCGAGTGGGATATCCCTCGCGTCGACATTATGAATCCTTTATGCATGCCTCCTGTAAGAATGATGGAGTCCCGTCAGGACTCTTTAATCAGTCAGAGGTTTTATCAGCAACCAGTAATGTTAACGTCAAACAATTATATGGTTCCTCATGCGCGCGAGTGGATTTTCCCTCGCGTGAGCGATGTTATGAATTTAACCTTGAGTCAGAAATTCTGTCGGCCTACTATGAGCCCGGGTCAAGGGACAAGCATAAAGGCCTTAGAGCAGGTATTAAACGTAAAAGTTCCTCTCCTGTCAGGGGAGAATGCTTTAGTTGTGGGCGAGTCTGTTTATCAGTCGAATCGCTTTGCTCTTCCTGTCGCTCTATCGAGCGAAAACCGAACGCTTCCGGTTTCACCGGATACGGATTCGCTAGCTCCCCGCTTCCGGTCCGGCCGCAAAAGAGCTCCGCTAGTCAAGCGGTACAATCAGAAGGTGTTCCCACCTTGCGGCCTATTGAACCCCTGCGCTCCGCATCCGGGTGTTCCGGATACGGATACGCAGGTTCCCCACTTCCGGTCCCGCCGCAAAATAGCTCCGCTAGTCAAGCGGTACAACCAGAAGGTGTTTCCGCCATGCGGCCTATTGAACCCTTGCGCTCCGCATCCGGTCGTTCCGGATACGGATACGCAGGTTCCCCACTTCCGGTCCGGCCGCCAAAAAGCTCCGCCGTCACGGAAGCACAGTGGTGGGGTTTCTCTCGCTCAAAACACGCTAGCACGCTGTGCGCGCCAGTGGAAGTTATGCAACCCGAGCCATTGGGTATTTCGAACGATAACCAGGGGTTACAGGTTACAGTTCGCAGATATACCCCCGCTTTCGAGCAGGGTTATTCATACCAGAGCACGTGGTTTAAAAGCAAGTCTTTTGAGAGAAGAGATCAGCTCATTGCTAAGCAAGGGTGCTATAGTGGAGCTGGACAGGACCCAATCCCGCATGGGATTTTGGAGCCGTTATTTCCTGGTGCCCAAAAAGGGGGGGGGGCTACGTCCCATCCTGGACCTAAAGGCACTAAACGTGTACCTGAAGAAGTACGTTTTCAGGATGCTAACAGTACCCACCATGTTACGGTCGGTCAGGCAAGGGGATTTCCACTGTTCAGTGGATCTGAAGGATGCTTATCAGCACGTCCAGATTTATCCCCCACACAGGAAATTCCTTCGGTTCGCCTTCGAGGGTCGCCTGTACGAGTATACAGTACTCCCTTTCGGTCTGTCACTGAGCCCGAGGGTTTTCGTGAAAGTGACCGAAGCAGCCATCGCCCCGCTGAGACAGCAGGGCGTCAGGTTGGCGACGTACATCGACGATTGGATGATTTCAGCGAGCTCCGCCCACGAAGTGGCGCGTCACACACAAGTGGTTTTGGCTCACCTGAAGGCCTTAGGTTTCATAGTCAACCACGGCAAGAGCATGCTGACTCCAGCAAGTCGTCTTACATTCATTGGGGTCCTTCTGGACTCATCCGACATGTCGGCCCGTCTCTCAGAGGAGAGGGTGGACAGGTTTCGGGAATGTCTCGACTCCTTTCAAGTGGGCCAGGAGGTCACTTACAGGAGTTGCATGGTACTGACGGGAATGATGGCTTCCGCAGTACATCTGTTGCGTTTGGGCAGGTTTCATATGAGACCTTTTCAAAGATGGATGTTATCCCTCGGGATCCCGCCCTCCTTGAAGTACAAGAAGGTTACGGTTTCCCCTTCCTGCGCGATCGCCCTGTCTCCGTGGCTGGTGGAGGGGTTCCTCACCAGCGGAGTCTCGATTGGCGAGGTGGTTTCCCACAAGTCGATCACGACAGACGCCAGTCTCAGTGGATGGGGAGCCACTTTCGAGGGGCGCACAGCGCAGGGGCTTTGGCCTATGGAGATGAGGGGTCGTCACATCAACTATTTGGAGTTGATGGCTATACTCCTGGCGCTCAAGCATTTCGAGCCTTGGATTTTGCATTGTCACGTCCTGGTCAGGACAGACAATACGACGGCCATGTTTTATGTCAACAAACAGGGGGGCCTGTCGTCGTTGCCACTGGACCGTCTGGCTCGAGAATTGACGGTTTGGTGCTTGTCGCGCCTCAAGTCGATCAGGGCCTCACACGTCCCAGGTCTCCTCAACAGCGGAGCAGATCTCCTGTCCAGGGGAGGTCCTCGCTACGAGGATTGGTCTCTCCACCCCAGGGTGGTGAGCCAGATTTTTCGCAAGTTTGGTCAGCCAGTGGCGGACCTGTTTGCGTCAGCGGAGAATACGAAGTGTCCGTTGTTCTTCGCGGTGAAGGGCAGTCCTCCCTTGGGGTTGGACGCCTTAGCGCACACGTGGCCGAGAGGTCTACTGTACGCGTTTCCCCCCTTCGACTTAATCCGACCCACTCTGGAGAGAGTCAGGAGGTTCGGTCTGGAGATGCTCCTGGTGGCTCCCTACAAGGGCACGTGGAGATCGGCGATCGCCCCTCTCCTTTGCGAACCGGGTTGGCAGCTGCCTCAGTGCAGGGACCTGTTGAGTCAGGCCAGGGGGGAGATCTTCCACCAAGACCTGCAGGTCCTAGACCTGTGGGTTTGGCACGTGAAAGGTTAAACCTGCTGGCAGCCGGTTTTTCTTCTGAAGTGGTTGATACCATTCAGAGTGCTAAGGCGCCCTCTACGAGGGCGTCTTATGATGGAAGGTGGAATGCCTTTGAGGACTGGTGTGAGTCGCGTGTTCCACCTGTGGTGGCTCATGTGGCGTCAGCCCAGGAAATTCTGGAATTTATGCAGAACCGCTTGAGAAGTGGTCTAGCATTTTCTACCCTTAGGGGGTATTTGGCGGCTATTAATGCCTGTCACCTGGGGGTGGCGGGCAAGGCACCTTCTAAAGTCCCGGAGGTCATCAAGTTCATGCAAGGAGTTGAACGTTTGAGGCCGGTGACTAGGTCTTTGTTCCCAGTTTGGGATCTGCAGGTGGTTCTAGGGGGCCTATGTCGGGCTCCCTTTGAGCCGCTTGTAGGGATGCCTTTGAAACTTTTGAGTTTCAAGACGGCTCTTTTGCTGGCTTTGGCCACGGCTAAAAGAGTTGGTGACCTGCAAGCTCTCTCGGTGTCTGCGGAGTGCATGCAGTTTATGAACAATGATCTCAAGGTGTTGCTCAAGCCTCATCTTAAGTTTGTTCCTAAGAACATGGTGGTTCCTAAGGAGCCTGTTGTTCTTCTGGCTTTTCATCCTCCTCCGTTTGTCTCGGTGGAGGATGAACGGCTGAATTGCCTTTGTCCTGTCAGGGCATTGAAGGCCTACTGTGACAGGACTGCTGGTTCTAGAGCTTCTTCTCAGCTCTTTGTAGAAATGGGCAATGTTCTTGTCAGAAAGCCGGTGTCTAGACCCACTCTTTCGAGGTGGATTGTGGATGCTATTAGGCTGGCTTACTCTAGTGCGGGTGTGGAAGTGCCGGCGGCACTTAAAGCCCATAGCACTAGAGGTGTGGCTACTTCGTGGGCACTGGCAAAGGGAGTCTCCGTTCAGGAGATTTGTGTTTCGGCGAATTGGTCTTCGCCTTCTACCTTTGCAGCCTACTATCACCTGGATATCGAATCCTCTTCGCTAGCGCATTCGGTTCTGGGTGCAGTTGCCTCCTCTACGTCATAGAGGAGTCGGATCTTCCCCTCCCACAGGTGGGCATGTAGCCACCTGGGGTACTTTGGGGGGACCCTGTGTTTTCCTTATATAGTGTGTCTTACTTATAAGGCGGACTTGTCCTTTTCATTTAGTTGAATGAGGCGGACTTCGGTCTGCCAGGGTCTCTCTTTATTTTCTCATGCCTTCACACCCAGGTCCGGTGGGCCTGGGACCTTCTGGGTGATGGGTCACGCCCGTTTGGGCTGTGCTCACCCGTATGAGGGGTGTGTGGGGGTATGAGAGTAGGTTGTGGCTTAGAGGGGAGTTTAAGAATCCCAAGTGGGAGGTCATCCTGGAATATTGACAGTAAACGGTAGGTTCCGTACGGAACCATTGTTTACTTAGATATGGAAGGATGACCTCCCACGTAATGCCCCTCTGTTTCACTGAATGTGGCAGAGAGTGGTATTAAGAGGATGTTACTTCCGCCTCCGGGGGCTTATATAGCCTGGAGGCGGGTCACTCCGGTTTGAGTGACAGGCCCTTCCTACCTACGTTAGTACGGGAGCTGAAGTAGTTTCTCTGAATGATCGCCAGGGGGCGTCATTACCCAAGTGGGAGGTCATCCTTCCATATCTAAGTAAACAATGGTTCCGTACGGAACCTACCATTTTGTCTGACTTTGAAGGCTTGTATCTCATGAATGCCTGAACGGATTTCCAAGCGGATTTTTTTGTTTGAAAGCTGTTAAAAAGTACTACACATATATATTTTAGTGCACGATCCGTGCACTAAAAATTGATCCGTGCACTAGAAATTTATGAACGTGGCATCCTGTTACTTGGCGGCCATCTTGAAAAGGGCATTCAATGAGTTAAGAGAAGGGGCGTTCACATTTTTTCACATGACGGACACCCACCCACCCTTATTATTACTGACCACACAACAGCTGAAAATGCCATACATCAAATAATGTTCAGATTGCAGGTTATTATCAGGACCAATGCAAAAAGAATTACCATGTCATGCCATGTGGATCTGTGGGAAAGTACAAGCCAGGATCCCATTGAATTACAAATTCAACAGAGAAAGTGGAGTTGGACAAACACTCAGAAAACCATGTCACATGTCACAAACATCACAGACATGCCCTGAAATAGAACCTCTAAGGATACATTTAGGGAGCAGATGAAGAAGAATGTCTACGTCTAGGCAGATACGTCTGTGAGCAGTGGGTAACGCACGTTAGTAATATAACGCATATTACTAATATATTACCGAAATGCGGTAACGACTAATATAACGCCCTACTAAAAAAAACATCGGTAATATAATGCAGTAATGACAACTTATTTACAGCATTACTTTCCGCGTTACCGGCCAAAGTGAAGGTGCTTTTTTTATTTTCTTTGTATTTCCTATTTTTGTATCCATCCACAATGCGAAGCGTCCAACAGCAGCACCGCCAGCGCCAGAAAACTACAAAGCCCATTGACACCTGCGACCATTATTTCCTGTTGGCGCGCTGTGCGGTACATCAAACAACAAACAACAACATTAGCAGCAAGCAGCATCAAGTCAGAATGGAGTCGGATTCGGATGAAATATTGGTTGATGAGGAGATCCAGCCGGTCCAGGAGAATGAGCCCGAGCCGGTGGGAGACCCAGGGTCAACGTTTTCAGGATGGATATATTCACATTATTTCGAGTTCATTAAACAAAAGGATGAGAAGAACATTGCAGTTAAGTGTAAACTCTGCGATGCGGGGCCAGGGAGGAAGACGAAGGTTCTCTCTACGTCGATAAAAAGCACAAGTAACCTAAAGAAACACCTGGAAACGGTTCACCCTCACACTAAACTAACTGAGAAAAGAAAGGCAGATGGCAGCGGCGGCGCACCGAATCTTAAGCAACAAAAACTCGATTTCTCTCTCCGGGTTGAACGGCTGGAAGTCGAGAAGTCAAAGAAGTGAGGAGGCTCGTAGCGGAGTATGTTGTTGAGGATATGAATGTTTTGTCCAATTGGTCACTTGCTCTAATATTTCAATAATTGTCACCTGTTAAAATAATCTCATGGGTCTAAAATAATTCATGGGTATAAATAAGTTGATGTGTAAAAGAAATGGGAACAGTTTAAAATATTTATACTGTATATTACTATTTCTATATATTTTCTATTTACATTTTTCTACTTGTACTGAAATAATTCATACATTTAATGTTAAGGTTACATATCTGGTACTCTACAGTATATACTTATGCGCATGCGCAGTTCATGCTAGTAGCCTCTAGGTGGCGCAGAGTGCAAAGCCTCGCTCATTCATTTCAGACCGCTGACAGGAGCACACGGCCCGTTGGTATGTAAAACAATGCTAGAGTGTAACTTATATTCTTTAACTACATCTGCCTGCTAGTGATGTACAAGCTTGATCTAGTGTTTCTGTGTAAAAACGTTTGCATTGCAACTTGAAATGGTCACTTTAAGACACTTAATTACTGTAGGTTGTGTGTGACTGTTTGTTAGCTTCTGGTTAGCAACCATGCTAGCGCGGCCAGCCGGCACATTAACGTCAATCAGTGACAAGTGTCTGAGCACGTTTGTGTTTGCTAAGCATTGTGGGTAATGTAGTCTGCTATTATTTCGAGCCCACTTAGTAGTGTCAGTAGTAAGAGTGAGAGAACTACAGTACACTTAACACTGTGTGTTTATGTGAGCTAGTAGAGTAGCCAGACATACTGTATGTGTTTTGTGTTTACTAGTTTATGATTGCATTGTTTATCCTTGTGTATTCAATGAATATATGGTGAGAGTATTTTATTTCTTTTATTTCAGATTTATAACCTGTGCAACCACTGTGCAATGCTGTGAAGCTGTTTAATTGTGAGAGAAAGTGTGAGAATAAATAATGACAACAGCCAAGCACGAGTTGTAAACGAGTGTGTGTCCTGTCAAGCCCTTTCCGTGGGCGAAGTTCTAAAATAACGGAACAGTTATAAATCATGTGACCAGTCATAAACCATGGTTCGAAGTCATACACCAAGTGACAAGTCATGAACACATGAAGAAAGGAATGACCTTGAAGCAAGGACAAAGCCTGAAGACCAGTAATTATTAAAGAGACTGTTCAACTAATCTGACTGTAAGCTAACAGCCCATCTACACAACTGCCAGCTCATCTGCCAACCTGCAAAGCTGAAAATAAAATAGCAAAAGCCAATAACAAGAAACGACAAAGTCAAAATAAAAGACTAACTTTCCCAGTTGGCATAAAAAGCTATAATTTCAACACAAGAAAGGTGAGCAAGATGACGACAGTAGAGGAGGAGCTGGAGAAGCTAAAGCAGAGGCGTACAGCAATCCGAACTGCATTTACCAAAAGAGCCAACCATCTCATCTCCAGAGCTAACTCTCTGGTAGAAATGGACCTGAGAGGTGAGTGGAGGAATCTCAAAATGGAGCATGCCAGAGTCAGAGATGCTGGGTTCGAGTACGGCATGGCCCTAAGAGAAGCGGACGACGAGGAGTCCACAAAAAAGGCGGACAAAGTCGACGAGAAAACGTCAGAGTGCGACCGTAAATTTGATGAGACCGAGCTTATCGTCCTACAAAGCTTCTGGACTAGATTTGCTGAAAAGGCAATTACTACCCTAGCCAAAGAGGCTGAATCAGCCTTGGACCAGGCCGAAGCAACAGACTACAAGAAGCTGACTAGGAGGGAGCGTGAACTTGTGAACAGAAAGCTGGAACGAGAAGTTTGCGAACTCAATAAAGCAGTGAATGAGTGGATGGACATTATTCCTAGTGACAAGATAACTGAGTCGAGAGACCATTACAGGAAGCTGAGGAAGCGACATGAGACACTGTGGGATGAGTGGTCGTGGCGAGTCCCGTCTGACGACGAAGAGGAGCTGCCGGACCAAAAGAAGCCAGATGTTGCGGCGGGGCAAAGCCAAGGCAATCAACAAGGCGATACCGATGGACAAGCAGCGCCGGGTGGTACTAACCCTAATCAGTCCCACCCCACAAACTCTCAAACCCCCATAAGCGGCGCTCAACCAAACATGGGCCCCAACCTTAGTTCTAATGCCGCTAACCAGTCCAGCATGGTCCCCAATCTCAGCTATAATGCCCTTAACATGCCACATGCAACCCTAAACGCACTGCAAGCTGGTTCCGGCTCATACCCCGGAGCTTACAACTTCAAGCCCCAGATTACTCTAGAGCGAGCACGCCTGCCCATATTTTCTGGTAACGTGAGAGATTACTATCGATGGAAAGCTGAATGGGAGGACCTACAGCAACTGGGAAACCCATATGGGTTGGACAATATAAAGAAATTCCATCTTCTAGCCAGCCTGGACGAGAAAGTCAAGAGGGACCTTGTGCTGTCAAGCTGCGGATCCGCTGACGACGTGTTCAGGCTCCTAGACAACAAATATGGAAACAAGCCAAAAATAGTGCTGCTTATCTCAAAAGAGGTGCATGGACTGCCCCCCGTAAAGGGTAACAACCCAAGAAAGACAATCGATCTAATACAGGCTGTGGAGAGAGCTCTTCGTGACCTCCAAGTCCTGGGAGAAGAAGATGCGGTAAAAAACCGGGTGGTGGCACAGTCAATAGAGAGTAAGCTACCCGACTCCTTAAAAGAAAAGTGGCTAACGCATAAGAAAGACCCTGCAAGCGGATTTTCACCACGTGACCACTTTGATTGCCTTCTGCAGTACCTGAAAATGCAGGAAGACATTCTTGAGGAGTTAGACCAGCTGCAGCCTAGCTCAGACTATTCTGAGAGGCCAAATGAAAGGAGAGCATTCACCAAAGCCACTTCAGGAAACGAAGGCTCTCAACCAAGCTCTTGCATCGCCTGTGGAGACGAGGAGCATGCTGGTAGACTATTTGCTTGCAAAGTCTTCAAGAAGCTCCACTTATCAAGCAAGAAAACTCAGCTGAAGGAATCAGGAGTATGCTTCAAGTGCTTGCGCCTTCATGGTGAAGACGACAGATGCACCCAAAAATTCCTCTGCTCAAAAGAAGAATGTCAAAATGGAGGGTCCTCAGACCACAACTACTTGCTCTGCCCGTTGCCTCCAACCAAGAAGAAGGATAAAAAGGGTGGAGAGCAGGAAAACGGAGAGCAGAGCAAGTCACAAGTGGAGAAAAAGGGATTTGGACTGACAAATAAACAAGAGGAGCTCCTTGCCAAACTCCCACCAGAGTTGAAAGCTGAGTTCAAGGAAGCTTTCTCAAACAAGATCTCTACAACAGTGTGCACTAGCACAGATGGTGAACCAAAAGAGTATCCCGTCATAATGATGCTGCTAGATGTGACAACAAACTCAGGCCAACTTATCGGTACTCTGATCGACCTCGCTTCAGATACAAATTACATCTCCTACGAAGCCGCTGAGCGTCTCAATCTCAAGGGCAAGAGCTTCAAGTTGATTGTTCAAGGAGTGGGAGGAATGTTGAAGACAGTTGTTACCAAAAAGTATACTTTAAGGCTGAGAGTGAAGACGCCTGAAGGTACAGTGGTGGAGCATAAAATTCTCTGTTATGGCTTGGAAAGCATTGCAAAGGTGAACCATGCAGTAACGCCACAGCAACTGCAGAAATTCTTCCCGGACGTTGCAGCTCAAGACCTAGTCCGACCAGAGAAGATCGACCTGCTCATTAGTCTCAAAGAGGGACGCCTGGTCCCAAAGCCAACCAAAACGGAGGGAGACCTAGTCCTCTGGGACGGCCCCCTAGGAATAACGGTCGGTGGGACCCATCCTGACCTCCTCGAAGAGGTAGACTTGGCAGCGCACCGATCTGAAACTCACTTTGCAAGGTCTATGAGGTCAGCTGCGAGGGTGTACGAAGAGATCCTACTGGACCCGACAGCCCAGTTGGAAGCTGGAGAAACAATCCTTCAGAGTACGTCAACTACCAACAAAGGAGTTGAAAAGGTCCTGAAGGGTGAAGGCTTCTCACTTGAGCCGCGGGCCGTATCGGGCCAAAGTGGGAGGTCTGGAACCGAAGCCAACTCCAGTAACAGTGAGACAAGCGTTTCTGTACCCAAGACTCTGGTGTTACCCAACCAGATGAGGGACGAAGAAAGCAAGGCACTTGGAGTCGGCTACCAACCAGAGAGGTTGGTTGATGGAAACCTCAACATATCAGACATCACCAGAGGTGCAACTCCTGAGAAGCTCGATGATGAGTCAGAATGGCAACAAGACCCAGAGTTCATGAAAAGGACTGAAGCTGAGTGGCCAGTGAAGATGGCCAGCGAGATAGTGACCAACGTCGCTGACAACATCAAAAGCCTAGTCACCAGGGCTCAGCCACAAAAGGTCTCAGATCCAAGCAACACTGACACTGATGCAGAACCAACAGACTCTGCGCTGCAGCCACCATCAAAGAACCAAGGTTCAACTCCATCAGCAGAAAAGCCGAAGAGGAAGCCCTGGGGAGTGGCATTCGTGCAGCTTGTAGAGCCCAAACGGTTCAGCAGCTTGTCTAAACTATGTGGAACTTTTGCCTGGGTTCGGCGAGCAGCAGAATCCTGGCTGAATCTGAAATACCAAGCCACGGGTCCAGCAAAGTGGGAGGCGAGAGGCCCTAAGCTGTCTGCAGAAGAGAGAGCAGAAGCCTTCCAAGACCTAGCCCTTGCAGCCCAAGACGGCGTGAACTTTCAGGACACAACCCTGAACCGCCTAGTTGTGACCAAAGATTACAACACACTAGACCTTTTCGGCCCCTTCAAAGAGAGGGATGATGTAGAGAAAAGAACTAAGAAAAAGGTCTGGGGAGTCGTGTATTGCTGCATGGCTTCCAGGGCCGTCCACGCTAACCTCGTCGACGACCAGTCTTCTGAGAGCTTTCTTCAGGCTGACCAGAACGCTGTGAGAGGACAGTTCTGGCTCGGCAGGATCGTCTCTACGTATCCAGACAAGATGGGAGTCGTCCGGGATGCTTACGTCTCGACCTGCATCGGCCTTCCTGTTCCCCTCGTATCCAGAACCCGGGGGAAGGGCTCTACCCTGCCCACAACCATCGTCCTACGCAGAGATGTGCGGCGGCTGGTGGTGCTGATTCCGGTAGAAGACCGGCAGAAGGTGGGATAAGTCCTCACCAAGGGTACCCAAAAGACTCTGTGAACTTTGTTTAATTAGTTAGCGGGTAACCCTGGGAGGCGGCTGAGTGCAAGGGCAAACCTACACTCGGTAGGAGGAAAGGTGGTGGTGCCTCCCTCCTTAGTTAGTTTGAGCTAATGATAACTTTAAAGGGACATTTCAGTTTTGGAAAGCACTTTACTTTCGTTTGAAAATACCTACAAAGGTTGACTTTAAGTTAAGCTAATGTGACTCTCAAGTGACTGATATTTTTGTGTGGTCTCCTTGGATCTTTGATCAGTCGACCAAGTGGGAGGTGTTTTGTCCAATTGGTCACTTGCTCTAATATTTCAATAATTGTCACCTGTTAAAATAATCTCATGGGTCTAAAATAATTCATGGGTATAAATAAGTTGATGTGTAAAAGAAATGGGAACAGTTTAAAATATTTATACTGTATATTACTATTTCTATATATTTTCTATTTACATTTTTCTACTTGTACTGAAATAATTCATACATTTAATGTTAAGGTTACATATCTGGTACTCTACAGTATATACTTATGCGCATGCGCAGTTCATGCTAGTAGCCTCTAGGTGGCGCAGAGTGCAAAGCCTCGCTCATTCATTTCAGACCGCTGACAGGAGCACACGGCCCGTTGGTATGTAAAACAATGCTAGAGTGTAACTTATATTCTTTAACTACATCTGCCTGCTAGTGATGTACAAGCTTGATCTAGTGTTTCTGTGTAAAAACGTTTGCATTGCAACTTGAAATGGTCACTTTAAGACACTTAATTACTGTAGGTTGTGTGTGACTGTTTGTTAGCTTCTGGTTAGCAACCATGCTAGCGCGGCCAGCCGGCACATTAACGTCAATCAGTGACAAGTGTCTGAGCACGTTTGTGTTTGCTAAGCATTGTGGGTAATGTAGTCCGCTATTATTTCGAGCCCACTTAGTGTCAGTAGTAAGAGTGAGAGAACTACAGTACACTTAACACTGTGTGTTTATGTGAGCTAGTAGAGTAGCCAGACATACTGTATGTGTTTTGTGTTTACTAGTTTATGATTGCATTGTTTATCCTTGTGTATTCAATGAATATATGGTGAGAGTGTTTTATTTCTTTTATTTCAGATTTATAACCTGTGCAACCACTGTGCAATGCTGTGAAGCTGTTTAATTGTGAGAGAAAGTGTGAGAATAAATAATGACAACAGCCAAGCACGAGTTGTAAACGAGTGTGTGTCCTGTCAAGCCCTTTCCGTGGGCGAAGTTCTAAAATAACGGAACAATGAAGCCTCTGTCAACAGTAGAATCTCCAGCTTTTCGAAAGCTTGTCAGCAAAATCCCTGTCAAAACTGCTAAGGTAAGATGTCGTTTACAATTTCCTATTATAGCTATGATTTCTATAATCATTAATTAAATTCAATAATCAATACCTACCAGTGCATGCAGAGGCCAATACACAGCCTGCTATTGCCCTCGCCTAGGCGCTTATATAACGCTGATTCATTAAGCTATATGCCTATTTCAAAATCATATTATTAATACAATATTTTCTATACATTTTCAGCCTTTCGTCCCACCAGACAGAAAGACATTTGCCAAAGAGCTGGAGGCGGCATATGCTTTAATGGAGAAGGAATTAAAGAAAACACTGGATGAGCAGCTATATGTTTCAACAACAGCAGACATATGGAGTGCCAATAATAAGAGTTTCATGGGGGTGACCGTGCACTGGATCGACCCTCGTACATTGAAAAGAGAGAAGGCAGCGATAGCTTGTAAACGATTCCGAGGTCGTCACACCTATGATGCAATTACAACTGAGCTGGAGGACATTTTCTCTAAATATTTATTTTATTTTGAGTCTGCCTACATAATGTGAATAGGACATGGTCATTGTTGTTTCCCTAAAATCTGATCTGTGAACTGTCCTTATTGTGTCCTTGTTGGACTGAAATGAGCCATAGACATAGTAGGCCTAATAATGGTTTGGTTTTCGTTTGTTCAGTTTTGCTCAGTTTGACAAATAAGGCCAGTGCTGGCCGTAGAGAGGCCTCCAATCCGAGCGAGCGCACGTTTATTTTAATTGTTGTGGGGGTCCGTGC
>NC_137817.1:39948819-39960903 GCF_963921795.1 Nannobrachium achirus
AGCGAGTCAACTCCGGTGATGTGATGACGATGTATAATATAAGCGAGCATCATATTTTATTTCAATAATAAAAAATAAATAAAAAAGCAATCCTGCCCCCTTCAAAAATGAAAGCTTGTCATGGAGATCTACATGTGAACTCTTGATTCCTCAAGAAACACCCTCATCTTTTGACACACACACACACACACACACGCACGCACACGCGCGCGCACACACACACACACACACACACACACACACACACACACACACACACACACACACACAGTCCAACAACAAATCTATCCTGGATGGGTCTATAATAGAGGCGTCTGTGTCAAAGAGCTTTTATTGACTGTGGAGGAAGCAGTGTTGTGCTGAGCAGAGAAACTGTGTGTGTGTGTGTGTGTGTGTGTGTGTGTGTGTGTGAGAGAGGTGGTGGTGCTAGCCGGTGGCCCGTTAGCCAGGGCAGTGAAGCAGTGCAGCAGAACAAGAACAAAGCCTGGCCAGGTATTGATGTAGGCTGACCCCCGAGGGCCCGGGGCCAGGGGGGGGCCAGGGAGGCCGATCTCCAGGGACAGATAAGGAGGCTAACGATCTGATAGCTCTGGAACACAGAGTGGACACACAGGATAGAAGTCTCCTCCCTTCCGTCTCTGTCCCCCTGTCTGTCTGTCTGTCTCTCTCTCCCTCTCTCTCTCAGCATTCATTTGATTTCGTTTGATTTCCCCACCCCCAGGGGCGTCACAAGGTGGGGGGGAAAGTGGGACTGAGTTACTAGGGCCCAAGGTGGAGGGGCCCTTATTGAAAAATATAGATATACAAGCTCACAGCGCGGCACCGAGTGCCGCGCTGCGAGCTTGTAGATCTGCTATTTTTGAAAAGTCGTGAAAATGTGTCAAATATTTTTGAATATAATTCCTTTTAAAGCGAACTAACTAACTCAAATTTTGCTTCTGGGGGGGTCCCTGGAACTAAATATTTTGAGATGGGGGTCCGTGGCCAAATACATATAATTTTGGGGGTCCTTCACATGAAAATATTTGAGCATCACTGACATAGAAACATAGGTTTTTCAAAAGATATTCAGACTTCACAATTTTTCAAAAATAGCAGATCTACAAGTGAGCTTGTAGATCTGCTATTTCTCAATAGTTAAAGCACAACATGTGAGTGAATCCTTGTACCCAGGGCCCAGAATTTGGTGCGACACCCCTGCCCCCCCACCCACCCTTTGTTTTCCTTTTTCTCTCCTCCTCTCCTCTATTCTGCTGATCTCCTTTCACTCGGTGCTCTCCGCTCCCCGCGTCTCACATTCCTCTGTTTCCAGTAGTACTCTGGCATAGCTTAATCATTATATATCCTTCAAGACCAATGTGACTGACAGTTCCTTCATTCAGCGAGAGCTCCACTTCCCCCATCCTCTCTCTCTCCCTCTCTCACTCTTTCTTTGATTACTGACCCAGTCATGGCGCCAGGGTCTCTCTTTACCAAGCACCTGATGCTCCGCAAAACGCTCGCCCCGGACCCTCTCTCTCTCTCTGGGCAATTAGGGCTATTGATGGGGTAACTGTGGCTGGGCTGCCATGGGTTTCAAAGACCCCAAGAGAATGGCCATGCAAACACACCAGGTAGTCAGTCAGTAAGTCAGTTACCCAGCCAGTTAGTCAGCCAGTCAGCTATCAAACAAGTCAGTCAGTCAGTCAGTCAGTCAGTCCGTCCTCTAGCTCAGTGGTTCCCAAATTATTTTGGGGGGTCCCCAGATGATTAACTTAATATGCAACATCGTTTTCTCTCTCAAAAGTAAACAAACCAACATAATGTTAAAGTGTGAAGAGCGTAAATGCACATTTCTAAAATGACAATTTAAGGACTTTTTAATACCTCTGAAATGGCAAATTAAACATTGGCCAAATTGTAAAATATTAAGAGGCAGAAATTGTGAGTGTAATGTAATGCCTCAACTCTTAGTGCTCGTCAGGATGGGGGGGGGGTCCCCAGTTAAAATATGATTATTTTGGGGGTCGCGGCCTAAAAAGGTCGAGAACCACTGCTCTAGCTAGCCACACGGTCTCCACAATTAGCAAATTATATGATGGTGCAGGGGGACGCGAGTCTCTAGCTAGCTGTTGTTGCCAGGCTCATAGGAGCCGGACAGAAATCCTGGGGGTAAATTATTCACTTGCTTGTTTGCTTCAGAGTGACTTTGTTGCCAGAGAGAGAGAGAGAGAGAGAGAGAGAGAGAGAGAGAGAGAGAGAGAGAGAGAGAGAGAGAGAGAGAGAGAGGGGCGGGGGGGAGGTGTCCCAACGCATACTGCCAACAGCTAGCTAAACACTGTCCTCCAAAAAAGAAAAACTAAAGAAAGCCACAGAGAGAAAACATTTTAAATACAAAAAATAAACATTCATGGAAGTCAAAGAATTAATGTGGCATCTGAGAATGTTAAAAAAACTCACATTCATCAAGGAGGCCTGATACTGTTATTCCAACCATTACAGCTTTGAAACCCACTGCAGACACCTCAGGGGCAACACAAAACACAACTCATTCATTTACTCCTCTCATTTCATTCCGGGTACTTAGAGAGGGAGAGGGGAGGAAAGAGACAGAGAAGTGAGAGCTTGGAGGGAGGGAGAGTGGGAGAGAGAGAGAGAGAGAGAGAGAGAGAGAGAGAGAGAGAGAGAGGAGGCCTCTTTCCTACAAGTGCTTCAACAGCCCATCTACTGAAAGTGAGGATTTCTTCAAGCATTGAAAACTGGACAGAAACAGCGTTTATGAAGCCAACTTGTAATATCTTCTCCTCATCTTCTGTACTTCTGTGTGTGTGTGTGTGTGTGTGTGTGTGTGTGTGTGTAATAGAGAGAGAGAAAGAGAGAGTGTGTGTGTGTGTGTGTGTGTGTGTGTGTGTGTGTGTGTGTGTGTGTGTGTGTGTGCGCGCGCGAGTGCGCGTGCACTTGGCAGGGTGTGTACCAGAGCCTGTACATCTCTGTCAGCCTTATCTTCCCCAGGCAGCGGTGTGGAGCTGCTGGGTGGTGCCAGCGGTTGGCTGGGGGCAGATGGACAGGTGGAGATAGTGACCGTGAAGTGGCGCCACGGCTGCCTTTTATCATCCCCGTCCTGGAGGCTCCGGCTGGCCTGACCTCGGCCCTGTGCACTCCTCCTTCCTTCCCTCCCCTTCGCCTCTCCCCGCGCACTGCATTTTTAATCAGCCCGGGTCATCCAATATAGAGCCACGAGACCAGAGACCATGGGCTGTCAATCAGCACTCCGGCGTTCCTGGGTCAGATTCAGAGAGTCAGATGGACCCCTCGCTCCTTGTGTTCGACAGTTAGCTGGGTCGGGACTCGCTCTGGCGAGCCTAGATATTTCTTTTCATTTGGCGTCACTACTTTTGCGCTTCCGTCGGCTTTGACTTTATCTATGGAACTCTCTCTTTCATCCTCTTGATTCCACTCTCCTCCTATTGCTTTCTCCTCTGCGGCCCGCCCGTATCGCCAATGTAAACTAGACCTTGATAACACAGTTTGTGTTGCAGGGGATAGGAACACGCGCACGCGCGTGTGTGTGCAAGCATGTGTGTGCAGTGTTCTGCTGAACTTTACGCTCAGAGAGAGAGAGAGAGAGAGAGACAGCTGGACAGGGTGCGTATGTCTGTGGTGTAATTTGTCCCGGGGTCAAATTGACCCTCTCTCCCGGATCACATCTCTCCTCTTCTGTGCCAAGCCTCCCCTCTCCCCGGAGAACATAGAAGGCAGGCGCGGCCAAGCGTGCCACGAGCAGGATGCAGGAGTCACTGCTCGGGTGCAAAGCTCCCAGATGGAAGGTGGCACTGTGCAAGTCCGCCTGCATCGGTGGTGTTGTGTGTTGTGTAGCACGTCGGGCCAGAGGGCGGATGGCAGCGGACCAAGAAACTGTGCAATTCTGTGCATATACTGCCTCGCCCCTTGCTTCAGCTCATGCCACATTATGTGGCTGGGCTGGGGGATGAAGGCAGAGAGTGGCCCGAGTTATGTTCCCATCACTAATTGAATATAAATGTTAACGCAATGACTCTTTCTCATTATGTGCCCCCTCTACCTCTCTGCTCACATTGCCTCTGCTAATCGTCATGGCTCTGACACTACCAGTTAGACCTGGGGGCGCAGCACAAGCGAACAGAGATGAGTAGGGAGATCATTGGAGATGCAGCGGCCCCAGCCTCCTACAAGAGCTAATTACCGACCTAGTATTTGCAATGTGGTGTCGTGCAGCGAGGCCGGCTGATTCCTGGAGACAGATTCATTACATGTGTGGCCATCCGTGGGCCACTCCATGGACTGGCGGGACTAGCCTTTCAGATGTCAACCTAAAGTGCTTTTTGCTCTTTGGACTTGTTATTGAATTAGAGTGAGTTTGGGGGCGTGTGCTAATTAGTGTGAGTCTATTAGCATTTTTTGCCTGTGTGTCCGGGAGCAGGCGGTGACGCGGCCAGTGACAGAGGCTGGGGGTTAAGGCGCCGCGCCGAACGGAAAGGCTGATAGTCTGTCTGATAGGGTGCAGGGGACTTGAAATGGAAAAGATGCCTTATCTCCCTCTGAGGACCTGGAGAGAAGAGAAGTTATGGCCACTGCCTGAGAGGGCCCCTTCTCAGCATGTGGCACCAATAAGAGGCCGACGACTAGCTTCCAACAGGGAGTCAACATGGCAAATCAATAGAGCATGGACCAGCGCCCCTCTGCCTAATGGTGGACACACACACACACACACACACACACACACACACACACACACACACACACACACACACACACACACACACACACACACACACACACACACACACACACACACACACACACAAGCCAACGCATACAAACACAACAACATACATGCTCGGGAGTGAGAGTGTGCCTGCCTTAACAGTATGGTGCATAAATAAATAAATACATGAGTGCACATCGTGTATCTGAACAAAATATACATACTAGAAAGGCACACTATACAGTGCATGTTGCTGCTTCTGTTTTCTACAACTACATCCAGTATAGTAAGTAAGTATACTTTTCCACATGAAATGTATTTAAATTGACAAATACTTTTCTCATGCGAGGTCAAATGCAGGTTATATTTCCTCATTCAGACTTGAAATCATAGTTCTGCTGACAGGAGAACATTGGTGATGCTGTTGAAATTTTAGTAATCATTTCTCTGGAGTATAAAAATGGATCCCCTTATTGACCAAATTACATCTATTATGAGCAAGTTTTTAGCTTAGATCGTGAGGGGTGTTTTAATAATATTTGTCTCAGTTTGTATCCAGAATCAAATTCAGTCATGTTGAAAGACGATAAAGAAACAGTTGTGTCAATCCACGATCTGTGTGAGTGATGTAATGAATAGAATGTAAGTATTTGGGTGTATACAGGCCATTGTACCAGCATGTGATGCCCATAGGAAAACAGACTTGTGCAGTTGTTGTACTGTTTATACAGTCTGCAGTGTTTTGTTTACAGGCGTTTTCTCTGCAGACAAATGTTTTGCAGTTCACTTGGGTCAGATGAAATAACAATGAAAGTTTGAATGAACTGAATATACAGTACACACACACACACACACACACACACACACACACACACACACACACACACACACACACACACACACACACACACACACACACACACACACACACACACACACACACACACACACACACACAGGTTGGCATTTCTATGCTTGTGAGGACAGCAATGGACTAGGATGGCAAGTTTTAGCGTTGTGAGCTTGTAGATCGGCTATTTTCAGCACGCGACCAAGTGTAAAACAGTAATTACGATAGCCTCGTAAACCAGTCTCTTCCTGCCTTCATTCGAACAGAAGATGGGAGGAGTCAGTTTACTAGGCTATCATTACGATGCCATCAAGGCCTGCCAAAATACATTTTAGTTGACTAAATCAACTGTAGATTTAGTCCTAAACCTAAAATCTTATGATATTTAGTTGACTAAAATTAGACTAAAACTAAAACCTTTCAGGTTCAGGTGACTAAATTATGACTAAAACTAAATGATATTTTATTCAAAATTCAATAAAAATTTGCTGTCAAAAACAACACTGTTCTCGCTAATTTAAAACTGTATAATTATGGCTCGGACCGTTGGCCTATAGCAATCCAGGCACCCAGGCTCATAAGTAGCCTGACAGCACACCGCAGGTTCGAGTCCTGTTCCTGATGGTCTCTTCCCCTGTTTCCTGTCCATCTCAACTACTAGCCCCATATAGAACTTCACCCTACGCTGCATACTGTTGTGCTCCGAGATGAGGTCCTACGGGGATATCACCGGGCTGGGGTAGAATGCCTCCACACCGAGGTAGATCACCCTTTTCCCGAAATTGTATGCAAAAAGTAAAGGTAGTTCCACGCTTCCAGAGTATGATTTTCCATCCCGTGGTACATAAGACGTGCACAACGGCATGAAATAACCGCTTAAATCGCTAGTTTTGTCAGCCAGCGTAATGTTTTCCCATTCAACCGGAACCCCCCGGGCGGCAGTTGCCAGTATTGCTCCTTATTCTGCTACAATGGGAAGGGAGCAGTATTGGCACCTGCAGCCGGGGGCTTTTCTGAATTTAATGAGACGAAATACTTTTTGGATACCATTTCGGGAAAAGGGTGATCTACCTCGGCGTGGAGGCATTCTACCCCAGCCCAGTGATATCCCCGTAGGACCTCATCTCGGAGCACAACAGTATGCAGCGGAGGGTGAGGTTCTATATGGGGCGACTCAACTACAAACTATAAATATAGGCAGACAAAGCCAGAAAATCTTTTAAAGAAAAGGTAAGGTAATACACCCAATAATGTCGAAAACAGTGTCCAACAAGAAGTAGTGTAATACCTTTTCTTACTGTACAGTATAAGTCATTATAGATTCCTTTATAATGTGTTATGATTGTTGCTATAACGCACTAATAGTATTTATGAGGCCTTATAAAAAAATGATAATGCTAAAAGCAGATTATAAATGCATTGCGTGCATTATAAATATGCTTTAAAATGCATTATAGACAAGGGACGCGTTGCAAGTGTTACCCCAAATCCTAACACCGACCTGAATATTTTCCTTATTGTTAGCTTACCTCTTACAGTCTATGCTAACCAGGAAAACTAACTTTTTCCTGTGGGGTGTCTGGCATTTTGGACTTGGATGCAAGATACCTCAAAATGTTGGGACCTCAAAAGTAGAGTAATACCTACGCACGCACGCACGCACGCACGCACGCACGCACGCACGCACGCACGCACGCACGCACACACACACAAACGGGGGAGGGGGGATATGCAGCACTTACATCCAGCCAGCAGGTACTGGTAGTACTGCACCAGGTCCGACGACAGCACCAGGGGATGGTTGGAGTTGAAGGGCGGCTGCAGCTCGTTCCACTGTGGCGTCCTGTTCACACAAACACACACACACGAGTCAGACAGGGGAGACGTATGGAAGGTTTCACCCTGCTGAGCATCAAATGGACTCCAGTTCCCTCGCGTCTGATGCCGCAGCACATGTGTCAACGTCTGGAGTGCACGTTGTGCAGAGTACATGTTGCGCTACATAACCTCTGATCACAGGGAAACGATGCCTTTTTGCATTGCTACACATGCCAGGAATGGCACCCCGCCAGCGCCGCACATTGTCTGCATCTATGCTGCGGTCGCGTGTTCTGTACAGTGTGTCTATGCAGTACGCGTATCCGGGTCCATGCTAGAGGCCGGACGGGTGCCAGATTTTTGGGGTGGAATGCTGATCCTTGATTTTTGGAGAGCCCTATAGATCAGTGGTTCTCAAACCTTTTCATGTCAAAGACCCCCAAAGTAAAAAGCAAGTGGGCCGCAGACCCCCGTCTGAAATGTATTTGTGCCAGAAAACCCCCATGCAAGATTTGTGTTGTTAAAATCTTTCCAAAATTTATTTTTCAAGTTTATTTATAATAGCATTGGCGATGTTTAAATGGCAGATCAAATTTTTGTCTTAGGAGTGTGACAAAAAACAAAAAATATTATTGAACTCTAGTCTCCATGGCATGAGTAATCAATAGAAAAAAAGTCATTTTGGGGGTGAACTACTCCTTTAATCAATCAATGGAAGGTGGTGGCTAGTCGCGCCACATGGCTTTATTGGAGGTGGGCTCTCTACAGTGTTGATTTCGTCGACTAAAACTATGGCGAAAAATGTTGTCGACTGTGTTTTTTTCACTGATGAAAACTAAATAAAAACTAAACAAAAACTAAGCTGTGGTGACTAAAACTAAGACTAAATATATTGACAATTTCGTCAACAAAATAAAAACTAGACTAAAACGTTAGGGAGGGACTAGTGGAGAAGAGAGTCATTTTATGTTTGGTTGCTCTCAGGTGTTGCGTGCTGAAAATAGCTTGTAGATCTGCTATTTTCAGCACACAACCAAGTGTAAAATCAGTCATTAGGATGCCATCAAGGCCTGCCAAAAAAGATTTTAGTCGACTAAATCAACTGTAGATTTTGTCGCCTAAAATCTTATGATATTTAGTCGACTAAAATTAGACTAAAACTAGACTAAAACTAATACTTTTCAGGTGACTAAACTATGACTAAAACAAAATTACATTTTATTCCAAAAGACTATGACTAAAACTAAATCAAAACATTTCCGTCAAAAACTACACTGGCTCTCTACCTGACCAGAGTCCAGCAGGCGCGTGGACAGGTGCTGAGCTCCAGAGGGGTGTCGTCGCTGATCTTCTGCGCCGTGCTGATTGGCCGAGGCTCCAGCACGTGCTCCACCAGGGTCCCGTAGCAGCTGAGGATGTAGAGAGAGTCCACCACCGACTGCCTGGACTGATCTGGAGGGAGGAGGGGAGGGAGGGACACTCTTACTGCGGACCTTCAACGCACATCTGTGTCACTTTAGATTTCAACCACTTTAACCATTTGTTTATACTTGAACTATTACATTTAGGCCCAGAATTATTGACTGCTTTAACTGTTGAAAAATAGCAGATATACAAGCTCACAGCGCGAGCTTGTAGATGGCCCAGTACTAAAGTAGCCTACTGGTATCAAATTATACTCTACCTATCTATACTACCAAAAGTAAAAATACTAAAATGTCTGAAAATAGCAGATCTACAAGCTCACAACGTGATCACATTGCGACGCGTTGTGAGCCTGTAGATCGGCCATTTTCAAATAGCCTAGGTATAAAATAGGGCTAAAGTGGTTAATGAATGTTTTATAATGTAATCATTTACATCTACAAAGTGGCTGGTAACTAAAGTTTTCATATAATTGTAGTGGACTAAAAGTACAAAATTTGCCTCCGAGATGTAGTGGAGTAAAAGTATTGAAAATTGGAAATACTCTAGTCAAGTACAAGTACCTCAATACAGTACATGAGTAAATCTACTTAGTTACTTTACGCCACTGACTCGGCGACCTACCTCGTGCCCATAACCAGAGAACGACTGGAGGTCAAAGATCACGGCTGAAGGCAGTAAAATATTTACCGAGGTTGTGTGCCCGACATTAAGCATGTCGTTAGGACTTAATGTGACTGACTGCTTGGACCCTGCGTTGGCTTGCTGTGTCTAGGTGCAGGGGTGGGGTGCGGTTTAAAACCCATTTAGGCCTAGAATTATTGAATGCTTTAACCAGTGAAAAATAGCAGATATACAAGCTCACAGCGTGGCACTGAGTGCCGCGCTGCAAGCTTGTAGATCTGCTATTTTTGAAAAAGTCATGAAAATGTGTGCAAATCTTTGAATACATGTATTTTCAAAGCGAACGTTTGTAACTCAAATTTTGCTTCTGGGTGGTCCCTGGAACTAAATATTTTGAGATGGGGGTCCGTGGCCAAATAAATATGGCCACGGACCCTTCACATGAAAAGGTTTGAGAACCACTGACATAGTAGTCTCTCGAGAACAGACTAACTGAGCTCTAGTTAACACATCTGCTGCCTCTTAATCTGAAGGTTGCTTGGTGCCTCGGCGCCACGTCGTTTCCTCCGTCGGCCGCCGCTATTATTTTGAAGGGCCGGAAGGGGGTTGTTTTTGTTTTTTTGGATTATCACTTGACGGCAACGATTACGTCATCTAGTCACATGACAGTGTGCGACAAGAAGATGAAGATGGCTGCGCCCTGCCTTTTGCCTTGTTTACATTTAGATCTGCTGCAAAATGTCTCAAAATGGCTATTTTGTTTAAATGAAGTTTCTTTATGGGCCTCGCCATTGACTTAACATTGAGGAGCTTCACTTCGCGTGCACGCCCAACGTGCGTTGTAAACAAATCGCCGACATTACCGATGCGAGCGGGACCGGAGCGACATTAAGTAAGTAATAATATCTTTACTGTATATACAGTAAGATTCACAGTCCTCACCGTCAACGGCGCCATGGTATTAACCCTTTCAATGACAATCCTCACCGTCAACGGCGGCGAAAAAGTTAAGTGAAAAGGACCTTTTCTTTGACGATGGCTAAGCCAGATTGCTGACATAGAAACATAGGGTTTTCAAAAAATCTTGGAAGGATTCAAAAGACACTTATAGAATCGGGTCAAAATTCGAATTTTCAAGATTTTTCAAAAATAGCAGATCTACAAGCTTGTATATCTGCTATTTTTCAATAGTTAAAGCATAAAATAATGATACACGATGATGTGTGCCCGTTCTAAATGGGTTAAGAGAGCGAGGCCTCAGGCTCACCTTTCTCTCTCTTCATGTTAGGGTTGGTGAGGAACCAGGAGCGCGAGGAGGCGAAGAGGGCAGCCACGCAGAACTCCCCCCCGCTGGACTTGCTGGGCGAGATCTGAGGCGGCGGCTTAGCTTTGCTTCAGAGGGGACACAAACAAAAACATACAAGGGTAGGGTTAAAACGGACGCATGATGAATACGCTGCTACTAGGGCATTCACCAATAGTGATTTTTAGTATTCGAATTATTCGACCTCAAAGTATTCGAATAGTCGAATATTCGACAGGACTGGCCAAACTGGTCAAATATTAAGTAAGCAAGAGGCGAACATTGTGAAAATAGCAGATCTACATGCTCACAATGCGTTGCGAGGCGTAGATCTGCTATTTTCACAATATTTATCTGCAGAACCGAGTCACATTAAATGTAATACCTACAATTCCAAGTGCTTGTCAGGGTCACGGCCTAAAAAGGTTTAGAAGCCCTGGTATAGAGCATTAACAAATTCATCCACCAGGGGCATTCACAACTCATTCTTATGACTTCCTATCTAGCCAAGCTTTATAAAGTATATATTTTTTAAAGAGAAAACAATCAAAAAATTCAAAATAAGCGAATATTCGACTTCGGTGAACAACGTCGAATGGTGACTTTGATATTCGAATATTCTAATATTTGGTGAATGCCCTAGCTGCTACCACACTGTGCACAACCGGCAACCAGAGAATAAATGATCACTTTGAATAAGCAGAGACAGGACATTTAGAATGAATTTGAGATTGTACTCCACACACACGAAACATTTAACACTTGTCGAGGCAGGTGTATACGGACATCACAAGACATAGATAAACAAAAGAGAAGTGCGTGGCATGCAAGAAGCTGAGCCAGGGAAACGACACAACGCCCACCAAAAGATATACAGTAGAAACAATAAATAAATCACACATGTTCTGTGTAACTGAGAGGACAGACAGGGCTATTTACATAATAATTATTCAGGACATAATCCAAACCAGTCCAATGGTCTGAGCATATATGCATTACAAAATCTTCCTGTACACGTGAATTCATCCATCATTCTAGTTCATGTACCAGTGTAAAACGGATGGCGTGTGTCTGTGTCTGTGTCTGTGTGTGCGTGCGTGTGTGTGTGTGAGGGAACGTGTCAGAGTGTGGTGAAAGGTGATGTCATTGTGGCCTACATTGCATATACACTTCAGTGACTTGATTAGGTCTTTCCACATCTCAGGCACACTAGTGCCTGATATTACATGCTGTATGTTTTTGTATGAGCAAAATATACTGGCCAAATACGAAACCTGTGTGTGTGTGTGTGTGTGTGTGTGTGTAATCGTGTCCAGCCGTCTCACTCTCACTGATCTGGGG
>NC_137817.1:39961103-40091103 GCF_963921795.1 Nannobrachium achirus
GTCCCAAATTTGGATGCAGGAACGATGATTGAACGAAGAGATGCTAAGCCGTTTAAGTGAAACACACTTAGAGAGTGAAACCCCTCCGAAAATACAACATGGCTGAGAGACACCAGCCTATAATCTACTTTATTTACCGGTCAAACACATTCATACAAGTCTCTACTGAATGATGAGTGAGCTGTGGGAGAGTGGGAGTGAGGGAGTGTGCGCGCGTGCATGTGTGTGCGTGTGCATGTGTGTGCGTGTGTGTGTGCTGCTTACCCGGTGCGCTTGGTGATGGTGCCCAGGCTCATGGGCTGTTTGATCTGTGCCAGGGGCAGAACCGTGGTCATACTGGGCAGAGGGGACAGGCACGGGTTGCCCATGTTGTTGTTGGTGAAGTTGTTGTACGATTCCTGGCTGCTCAGCTTGGCTGTAAAAATGAGAGGGGGAAAAAAAGGCATTGACATTGAAGATGTTGAAAACTATGAGAGCACAGCCAGGTCAAGTCAGCATTTCTGAGCTAAGTCTTAGCTAAGGGTTAAAGATTAATATAACAATAATAATGTTATGTTGTCTATATTATTTATCATTTGAAAATGTATCAAATAAAGATGGGAATGAAATAATCAGTTTCATGATGTATCATGTTAAAAGAAAAAGTGTATTTCTAACTTTCACCACATTGTGAATGCCTGAAGTATCACCACATCCACTTGGATCAGATGCAGGTGCGTTGGACAGTGACAACTGAATCAATCATGTAATAAGCATTTCATGAACAAAACTCCTGCACAGCCAGGACTCTTTCTCAGCAGCATCCGTTTGTATTCAAATTGACAGAACAGATAACTTGTGATGAACATTTACCATATTTTACATTTCATTGCCTTATTAACTCATTGACTGCCAAGGCCCGAGTTTCCCGAGTTATTACAGTAGTCCCAGGCTGCCACAGCCCGAGTTTCCCGAGTTGGAAGCCATTTTGAAAAAAAGAAAAAAAAAACATTTTTTATAAAAATAAATCTAAAAATGCCTCAAATGTATTAAGCTAGCCTTACACCTAACAACTTTGGTAAGATTGTCGACAGATTTGGGAAAGATTTCTTAAAGACTACCCCTCACACTATAAGATTTGAAAAAGACTCCCCAAAGACTGTAGGATGATTTTTCAAAGATTTAAGTTGTTAGATGTGTATGCCTCCAAAGATTTTGTAAAGACTGGTTAAAGATTCCCTTTTATTTGCTGAAATATGACTATTATATAGCCTTGTGTTCCAAAATAAATTATAATATTATTATAAAGCATTGGGCTAACCATAAATGAAAATAGCTGATCTACAAGCTCAGTCACAGCGCGTCGCATCATAGTATTGCATTATTGATACTTTTACTTGATTACTTTTTCTATCACGCACATGCAGTGCACACACACACACACACACACACACACACACACACCGAGCTCCGCCTTCCTCCCTCAGCCCTCTGTGCCTCTCCTCTCTAGTTTTCTCCTCTCAGCCGGCGCAGATCGATCCTATCAACTATTATCAACGTTGAATGTTTGGAATAATGGAAACGCGGAGCAATAACTAATAAAGGGCTGTCCTAGTAGCCGCACCAACAACGACCAGGCTGGCAGCTCAGGCATCGTCCTTTGGGGAATGAATGGCTTGGCTTTTGGCTTGTTCTGTTTTGGTTGTAGGCTAGGCTACGTCATTGTATTCATTCAGACTCAGCCCCGATTTGTGAAAATATTAAACCAGTTTGATATTCTCGTAACATAATCTGGGTCTCAAATCGGGGTAAAAATCGAGTCGGTCCACTACCTCACATTTAACGATTGTGTAACGACTGAGTCACGGGAGCGCGCCGCAAATAGCCCCGATTTTATTACGATTGAGAAATCTTTTCAAAGTCGTTAGATGTAAGAGGGCCTTTAGGCATGATCGCATGAACCCTTGAATGCCTGAACGGATTTCCAAGCGGATTTTTTTGTTTGAAAGCTGTTAAAAAGTACTACACATATGGTGCATGATCTAGGCATGGGCATGCACGATCCGTGCACTAAAGATTGATCCGTGCACTAGAAATTTAGGAAGGTGGCAGTGTTTGTTTTGTCTGACTTTGAAGGCTTCTATCTCATGAATGCCTGAACGGATTTCCAAGCGGATTTTTTTGTTTGAAAGCTGTTAAAAAGTACTACTACATATGGTGCATATATGGTGCATGGGCGTGCATGATCCGTGCACTAAAAATTGATCCGTGCACTAGAAATCCTGGTACTTGGCGGCCATCTTGAAAAGGGCATTCAATGAGTTAACCATCATCTCTTTAGTGAAACGAAAATACATTTTCAGGTCAAGATGCCAATTTCATCCCATCAGGAAAGAGAACACATACAGCATACATCATAAACATGTGAGATGAGTGATGAACAAACAAAACTATGTGCAGACAAATTTGGAATTGGAATTTAAGCTGATAAATGGGTTCTCTTCCCTGATTGGATTAAATAAGACAATCCACCTGAAAATCTATGTTCTGTTTGTTAAACAGCTGGAGAGGTGAAGGGACCCCTGTTCCTGAACAAACCCTATATAGCAAGTATTACTATCAGAATAGAACCTTTTAACAAAAATCCTTTTTGTTTTAACCAAAATATTGTTTTACTGCTGCGTAAACACAATTATTAAGCAACTTCTAGATCTGCCTGGGTTCAGAAAAAGAATAACGTGATGATTATGCACCATAATTTTGTATTGTATTGGCGTATTTTAACCATGTACTAAAGTAATCACATAAGTAAACAGAATAATTGCTAAAATAATCAACATAAGATTTTCTAAAATCAATTGTTAGCGGCTGCCCTAATCTTAACCGACACAGTCCTGAGTGTTGACTTAACAATGATAGTGTACCAATGGAACCTACCATAATTGCCGGACTATAAGCCGCTGCTTTTTTTCCCCATGTTTTGAACCCTGAGGCTTATACAACGGTGCGGCTTATATAGATTTTTACAGCTAACGGCCACCAGGGGCGCTCTAGCGGGAAGCAGGAAGGACACCTGCGGCTTATAGTCAGGTGCGGCCTATACATGTAAACAATTGTTTTTTGTTCAAAATTTAGCTGGTGCGGCTTATATTCAGGTGCGGCTTATAGTCCATGTAACGTAATGAAGCGGTTCTGTTTGTACATTCAAGACCTTACAGTGTATCAAGGCAGATTAATCTTGTGTTAGACACATTGAGATGTGCTCCACGCGTAGATTTGGAACGGCACACAGCATGCTACTGGGCAATACATACTGTATGCATCATACTGAATATGAGCTCACACACACACACACACACACACACACATACAGAGGTGTATAAGGCATATACACTCAGACACAAACACATACACACACCTGGGTCCAAGGCCTTCTGTGGAACTGATTGGACGTAACCAGCTCAAGATGCTGTATTACAAAGACCTGCTTCTAGTGCCCGGCAGTCTCTTAATCAAGGCCAATCAACAGGCCCTAGCTTGAGACACACACACACACACACACACACACACACACACACACACACACACACACACACACACACACACACACACACACACACACACACACACACACACACACACACACACACACACACACACACACACACACACACACACACACACACACACACACACACAAACAATGGCTGATCCAAGGAAACACATCTCATCTAACATCTCCCGTGGGGCTGCAGCCAAACATAATCAGACCATGTCAAAGGGCTCCAGCAGGCCTAATGGTCTCAGCCAGCAACATCAGAGAGAGCGGGGGGAGAGGGAGAAAGAGGGAGAGAGATAGAGGGAGAGAGGGGAGAGAGAGAGAATCACTACTGGCTTAGTGTTAGAAGCTTTACTCGAGGTGCAACAGATTTCATCACTTGTTTGTGTTTGGTTGCAGAGTGCACGTCTGCTGGGGAGTAACGGTGCATATGATTGTGTATGCTGTACATTGGATATACAACAAAGTCGAAGGAACGAGAGGCATGTTTTTTCTATTTGTGAACATCAGAACTTGGCAGGACGGCCCTGACACATTCTTTTACTGTACTTAACGGGGGACTGCTTCATGATGCATGAGACTAGACTGCACGATAGCATCCTGCTCCCATAAACAATGTCAGGTCTTTTATATGTTCCTCAATGGATTTCATATGGACATCCGTGACATACAGTAGAGGGGTAGCTACAGTACAGTGTGCTGGGAGGGGTAGATGAGCTCAAGAGTTAATTAAATCTTTGATTAACCTGTTGCCAAACAGTTGTTCATTTACTTCATTATCAACTGAACTGAAAACCAGTTCAGCCCCCTACAGTACATACTGTATCATCCACAAAGTTTTGAATATACAATGTGGTTTACATAGGGGGATTATGATACAACTGCTTTCGTAATCCTCAAAAAAAAGAGATCCCTAGATCAAACTAGGGATGGGACGATAAGCGATATTATCATTTATTGTGATAAAAAAACACTCACGATAATCGTATCGTGGAGATTTAATTTATCGTGATATCGTCCTCCGTCATGCACTGGGATCAATTCACCTTTTATTGCCGAGCTGCATATCTGCCTCCCTCTATAATTGGTAAAAGGTACTTATAATATACATACTTGATACAGTCTTTTTTTCACACTCTCAAATGTCTTCGATCTACAAGCCCACAACGCGTCGTGTTGAGACGTGTTATGAGCTTGTAGATCGGCATTTTTTTGGGCAAATATTCTGCCCCAGAATAATGGATTTTGATTATCGCGTTAATATTATAAATCGCGATTTCCTTTGTCACAATAATCGTGATATGAAATGTTCATATCGTTCCATCCCTAGATCAAACTGAGCCTCAGAGGAAACATGCCTAGCCTTCTCTGAACGAATGCCCTTGCAACGCTGTTCCATTATAGACGAGTGATGGCCGCGTGACATATAAAAAGAATGAAAGAGAAGAAGGAAAACAATGTGGGGGACAAAGCAAAACAGGACGGATGTAAAAGGCTACGCTGAAGAAGCGAGGACGGGGAAACAGCCCTGTGATTATTTGGTCCGAGCGGCGGGGAGAGGTTTTGTACGGAAGGAGTGCTTTGTCGTCCAGTCTTTTAGATCATTAACCCTTAGCTCTGAGTTTCATTAGTCCTGCCAAACCCACACTTTGTGCTCCGCAAGAAAGGGAAAAAAAGAGCCGCCGCTTAGAACTCCAGCGGCCCCTAATGCCGCAGGGCCATCGGGGATACAATGAGGACATAGCACAGGCCGCCTCATCTCTCTCTCCCCCCTCCCCAACCCCCTCAGTCAGACTAACAGGTAACAGGGTCCCAACCAGGGAGCACTCGAGGGTCCTTCACATTTCAAAAAACACTAAGCCCCCCCCTAAAGCGTAGGCACCTTTTGTGTGCAGGGGCGCGACAGAGAGAGAGGGAGGGAAAAAAACGTAATGTGTACAGGAAGCAGCCTGAAAAGCCATAATGGTGCTTCAGCGACCAGGAGGACGAGGAGGAAGAGAGGAGTGGAGTGGGGTGAAATCATAAGGAATTTAAGCATCCTCGTAAAAAAACACACACTTCACTTTTGGTCCGCTTACCTAGGGGCCCCCCAGCGCCTCGCTCTGATGACCCAGACCCCCCCCCCCAACCCACCCAAAGGGGTTGACGTTTACTGAACAGGTGTGGCGGGACTCGCGGACAGGGTGGCGACGACTCGGACGGCTGTTGACTGGTGCGTCAAACCTCGCTGTCACTCCGAGACCGCATGACCCCCATCCCCTCCCCACCCCCACTCCCCCAGCACCCGACGGCACGCCGGGAAAGTGTCAGAGGACACGTACCGACAGAAGGTGATATGTACAGGACATCCTGGTGTCTGTCAGACCAGCAGACAGACAGAGGGAGGGAGGGAGAGAGGGAGAGAGAGAGAAAGAAGGAGGGGGGAGTGAAAAGACAGGACGAGCGTCTGGCAGACAGATAGGTCTGGTGCGCTGAGCAGTGATTTGATTAATGACTGGGGCGTGATGCGTCTGAGCACTGATACATGACAGCCTCATGGAAAGAAGATCCATCAATGCAAATCCACCGCTCCCCGTCTCCGTCCTCTAGAGAAACGCCACGTCCCACCCAGAGGTCACACCGTCACCTGACCCCCCCCCCCCCTTCCACTCCAGCCATCCATCCATCCATCCGTCCGTCCGCCCGTCCGTCCGACGTTCTCACTGCCTCGACAGCATTTGCATCATCCTCTCTTCGCGCTCTCCTTGTCTTTCCTCGGCCGTCCGTCTGTCCCGCGTGTCACGGTGTCTCGTGTTTCTCTCCCCTCTCATTTAAGCCCTCGTTTGCATGTGATTCAAGCAGCCGCGCCTGGACCGAGACGCAGACGTGAGAACGGACAATCACTCAGACGCATGGCGGCGTCTTATTTGAATGGAGCACCGGAGCAGAGACATGTCAGAGGGTAAGAGTGTGAGTGTGTGTGTGTCTGTGTGTTTGTGCTTGCGTGTGTGCGTGAGGAAGGTGAAATGTTGAGTGTTGATGTTCCAAGAATTGGGGGAGACCTTGAGATGGGGCATGACAGTGTAGGGAGGGGGAGAGAGAGAGAGAGAGAGAGAGAGAGAGAGAGAGAGAGAGAGAGAGAGAGAGAGAGAGAGAGAGTACCTTAAGGGGGAGAGGAAGAAGAAAAGCAAGGTTGTCCCAGCGGGGGAATACTTTGATATATATGGTTTTGTCCATTCAAGCCTTTCTTTCTTATCCAAGTTTCCCAGACATGTTAGACTATGAGGGAGAAGAACGAGGGAGGGAGGGGGAGGAGGAGATGAGAGAGAGAGAGAGAGAGAGAGAGAGAGAGAGAGAATAACCACTCCACTGTGAGGGAGGAGAAACCACCGTCCTGTCAAGCTGCTACGAGATCAGTAAGTCCCCAAAGTATCATTATTAAAACACTCACTTCCAGAAGAGGAGGGAGAGAGAGAGAGAGCGAGAGAGAGAGAGAGAGATGAAGGGAGAGGAGGGCTAAAAAAGGGCCGGACACAGAGAGAAAAAAGGGGGGATCCCCCAACGGACGAAGAGAAAACAAATTAAAGGAGACTTTATAAAACACAGATGCTGCAAAGAAAATAAACTTCACAAGATTTACTGTTCGGCAAAGGAATCGGAGGACACGGTGGAAAACACATCAACTGCTTCCATTCTTTGCTTGACTCTGTCCAGGTAACGTCGTGGACCAGAGGATGGGACCAGGAGCGGGAGAGGAGCTTAGAAGCTACGCCTCTGCCCGCCTCCGTCGCCCACTTTTCCGTTTCCCCCCGCCCGTCTTTCTTTTTTTTGGTCTCTCTCCTTTGCTATTTTCACTCACGTCTTATAGTCTGGGTCAAACTGGCCTGTGTGAACATGGCTTCCTGCCCAGTCAGTCCCCCAGTCCCAAACCACAAGCTAACAGGACGTTCTATCAACAGCAATATCTGGTAACTTTTTTTTTTTTGTCATTTCTCATGTTAGGGGGTTCAAAAATAAATAAACAGCCTCTCAAGAATTCCCTACACCTGTGTCTTGAGTGGATAACTTCATTATTATTTCTTTAAAGCACTTAAACATTATCTACTTTGTTGTACAGTACACCAAATCGCATAAATACCTATATCTAAATGTGTCACAGCTTGACGTGCTGTGAGCATATACATCTATTATGGTTGAATGTCCATCTATTTTTGCAGATGGTTCTTCTATGATGACAAGGCCGGAATCATCTGGACGCTAGGGTTCAAATCTGAAGTTTACAATTCAGAGTAACATTTCTACAAGAGTTTGTTCACACAGTGGAACAAGATGAGAATTAACTCTGCTGCCAAGAAGTAGCAACATGCACACACACACACACACACACACACACACACACACACAGACACAGACACAGACACACACACACACACACACACACACACACACACACACACACACACACAGAGCTCTGAAATCAGATCTGCGAGTTTACAGCATGTCAGTATTTACAAGGCTTCATCAGACAGCAGTGAGTCTCCGGGTTGGACGAAGGAAGATCAGACAGTACCACTGGATCAGATGACACCTATACACAAACCATATGTGTGTGCATTTCTATCAGTGTGTGTGTGTGTGTGTGTGTGTGTGTGTGTGTGTGTGTGTGTGTGTGTGTGTGTGTGTGTGTGTGTGTGTGTGTGTGTGTGTGTGTGTGTGTGTGAGTCCCTACTCTGACTCTGGGTCAAGGAGCTCGTACGGCATGGCAGAGAGAGAAACGATTTTGTCTGATGACTGGTTAGAGAAGCACATGGTTTTTCACAAAATACACACACACACACACACACACGCACGCGCGCAAACACACACACACACACACACACACACACACACACACACACACACACACACAGAACAGGGCCCTTCTCTCTCTCTCTCACACACACACACACACACACACACACACACACACACACACACACACACACACACACACACACACACACACACACACACACACACACACACACACACACACACACACACACACACACACACACACACAAAAGGAAAAGAGGAGAAAGAGGGTGTAAATAAGGAAGAGAGAGAGAGAAGTCAAAGGGTTTCCTTTCCTTCACGTTGTCTGTGGGATGCAGGTTAATGTGTGCAGGACATACTGTACACCAGTGGTTCTCAAACTTTTCAGACCGTGACCCCCAAAATATTCATATTTTAACTGGGGACCCCCCTACCCTACGAGCACTAAGAGTTGAGGCATTACATTTTGTATAACACGGTTCTATTGTGAAAATAGCAGATCTACATGCTCACAACACCTCGTGTTGCTAGGTGTTGTGAGCATGTAGATCTGCTATTTTCACAATTTCTGCATTTAATATTTGACAATTTCGCACATTTTTAATTTGACATTTTAGAGGTCCTAAAAGTCCTTAAATTGTCACTTCAGAAATGTGCAGATACCCTCTATACACTTAAACTTTATGTTGGTTTGTTTACTATTGAGAGAGAAAACAATGTTTCACATTAAGCCAATCATCTGGGGACCCACCAAAACTATTTGGGGACCCCCCTGGTGGTCCCGACCCACAGGTTGAGAACCACTGATGTACACAGTGTTACATTGGTACAAACCAATACTCATGCATGTCGAAAAAATTACACTACTGTCAAGTAGGAATTATAGTCAGATGTAAAAATAAAACGAAACCCATCAATCTGATGTGAAGCTGATGTTAAACATTAGTGACCGTTCAACTCATCCCAGAAAGGTTGGTACAGCTAAAGTAGCAGAATTTTGAATTTGAAATATGTACCGCTTTTATAGCACTGCATGGTATTAAACATACTACAGATGATTTGCAGAAATCATATTGGAAACTGGAATGAGTACATTTACCGTAATCCACAGTGAAGCATGCAATTCCTGTTCTATACGGTGTATATACAGTATCAATGAATGAATGAATGAATAAAAGTGTGTGTGTGTGTGTGTGTGTGTGTGTGTGTGTGTGTGTGTGTGTGTGTGTGTGTGTGTGTGTGTGTGTGTGTGTGTGTGTTACTTCATCTGGCAACTGAAAATATTTGAGACCTTGTTATGTACTTTATAAAATGTGGACTCAAATAAAATAATTAAAATGTGTGTGTGTGTGTGTGTGTGTGTGTGTGTGTGTGTGTGTGTGTGTGTGTGTGTGTGTGTGTGTGTGTGTGCACACGTGCACACGCGTGTGTGTGTGTGTGTGTGTGTGTGTGTACTCACACTGTACTGTTTACGTGTGTAGAATGTGTGTCTGGAATACTGCATTGTCCTGCAAATCCACTTTTTTAAAGTACTGTTAAAATATTTCTATGCATAACATGTATTTAAAACATTATTTTGCATTATTATGATATTTATTTCCCTTACAATTCTATATGGTCATCTATCTTTCTAATTTCTACAGTTGAGCTTCAGTTTAATACACAAACAATGCTCTTTAAATGAATGAACGCAAATTAGCAACAATGCTGAATTTTGTTTCACCGAAAACATTTATATTTTATCAGCACTATCAAACATGTGTGTGTGTGTGTGTGTGTGTGTGTGTGTGTGTGTGTGTGTGTGTGTGTGTGTGTGTGTACGCATGTGCGTGAGAGAGAGAAAGAGAGAGAGCAGTGGGTGAGGGAGAGAGAGAGAGAGAGAGAAAGAGAGAGAGAGAGGGAGAGAGAGAGAGAGAGAGGTGAGAGAGAGAGAGAGAGAGAGGGAGAGAGAGAGAGAGAGAGAGAGAGAGCGCAATCCATGACGACCCCCAGATAGAAGAAATAAAAAGATGAAATGACAAAGACACTGGGAGAGAGAGAGAGAGAGAGAGAGAGAGAGAGAGAGAGAGAGAGAGAGAGAGAGAAGACAACACAATACAACACAAGCCTAGGGCATATTTACACAGAACAGACAGAAACATTTAAAGTAAAACAGAACAACAGAGTAACAAATAACCTACAAGCAGTAAAAAGACACAACTAACCCCATTCCATGGAACAAAACAACACTAGTAGAAACTACTGCATCATCTCTGCCTGGTTGCAGGCAATAACAGCACCCTCTGAAAACCACCATAAAAGGTATGCACTGTACTGTATGGTTGTCCACGGTGGCGATGTGTGATTACTGATTACTGAGTCAGTGCTCACTCATGGCCTCCACTCTAACGAGGAGGGCTTGTTTAGAGGACGACCAGAAAACTGTGTCAACCGCCGCTCCAACCACATGTTCTCACACTGCGCCAATTAATCAAACAACTGGCTCCCTAACTCACTCACTCACACAGCTCAGGATCACAGCTTTATATCGGTGTCGCCGGGCAGAAACCTCTTATCTCCGTATTTTAAACCCATTTAGGACGGCCGGCCGATTCTAAAAACGCCTTCTAAAAAAACACCTTCTAAAGTTTTCTGAAAAACTTACAAAAACATTATGTTGATATATTGTCACTGTCAGGCCGAAACCTTGTATCTCCACAAGTCCATGTTTCTTTTTTTTTCTCCATAAATTAAAACACTACTTCATCACACAAAAGTGTCTCACCAAAGTAGTGAAAATAGCAGATCTACAAGCACACAACGCCTGGCATCGCGAGTCGTTGTGTACTTGTAGATCGGCTGTTTTCACAATATTTTAAATTGTTTTTAATATAATAACAAAAAAAGAAGGTTTTGGGCATAAAAGGTTTCCACCCGACAAAGACGATATACTGTACATAGCAGCAAGAACCCCAAAAGGAGTTCCCGTCTTGAAAGGTAAAATTACAAAACGGGGTTCCAGTCCAAAATAGGTTAACCTTTTGTGTGTGTGTGTGTGTGTGTGTGTGTGTGTGTGTGTGTGTGTGTGTGTGTGTGTGTGTGTGTGTGTGTGTCTGTAAATTAACGCCCTCGCTTGATCATACTACAGCATCACACAAAAGCAGAAGTAGCAAGCTTGGGGGGGGGGGACAAATGAGGTTTCCACCCGACAGCAAAGATATGCATTCTTTCCGGTGGCAACCGTGTGCTGTGATTGACGTTGTAATTGTTCTTCATTACAGCGGTTACATTTAAGCGCTTCGTGCTTGCTTTCATCTCAAGATTAATTGGCAGAAATAGCGACAGACGGTGGCTCAATGTAAATAAACAGTGTGTCAAGACCACTCACGGTTAGGCGCACTGAAACACTTGAATTAGTTTGTGTCCATTTTATTATGTCATGTAATCCAGCACTAGTCTTTGAAATTAGTTCAGCAGTATAGCTAGAGTTATACACTGTAAAACATTTTCACTGAACAATGTGATTTGATATTTATAGCTTAATGTTAGTAGCTAATAGGTTAATATTGATGTTTAACTGTAGTATTTTAAATACCAAAAGACTGTTGGACAAACTGTTTAATTTCAGAATATATATATATATCAATACAACTCAAAATATTACAGTGTGTGTATTTATCTTCTGATTGCCTCTTCGCATTTAAGCCTCCCACCTCCTCAATGTTCCTTTAATGCAAAACAAACACTGGCAGCCGTACACATTGCCTTTGGTCCTGCCCCAAATTACAATACTGGGAAACGGTCCTATAACAAATGCAGACCATGTTAGGAACCCAGTTTGAACTAATGTACACATTACTAATTTACATCATAGAAAGCTGTTCAATACGTCAACCCTATATTAAGTAGCTGTAGGTCTATAACGAAAATAGCAATCTACAAGCTCAGAACGTATCACAAATTGTGAGCTTTTTGTAGATCTGCAATTTTGCTCGCCTGTTTTCTCTTTTTGCCAAAATGTTTCTGTGTTTGACCGATGTCTATTTTCACCTAATATGACATTCCCAGAATAGGAACGCTAGGGTTCATGTGGTTAATGTTATGACATTCTGTGTAAGGAAAAACATACAGTATACTTCAATGGATTTCCTGCAAGGTTCCCAGAACTTCCCACGATCTCTGGTTGGCATAAGATAATAATGGAATATATTCCATTGGATCCCCTGACTTGCCTAGTACAATCTAAGAAAATATAATGTCACTGAAGTAGTAGTAGTAGTAAGTAGTATCTTTTTTCTTTTTGATTGAGTTGTACAGCGCTCTCTTAAATATTAGATTGCTATCTATCTGTCCTCATCTTCTGCCCGGTAAGTGGATAATATAGAGAAAGTGTGTGTGTGTGTGTGTGTGTGTGTGTGTGTGTGTGTGTGTGTGTGTGTGTGTGTGTGTGTGTGCGTGCGTGCGTGCGTGCGTGCGTGCGTGCGTGCGTGCGTGCGTGCGTGCGTGCGTGCGTGCGTGCGTGAGAAAGCAGATACATGGGTCATGAGAAGTGTCTTTACTTCATGTCTTTGCCATGGGAAACAAACACAGCTCTGTCACTCATCCCTTATTCACACTGTTCTCATATCAGTACTTTAAGCCGAGCAGACGACGCCCCACACTGCCGACACCATTATAGAACACAACACAAACACACACACGGACCTAACCAATACTTAGCTCCTCCCAAGACATAACTAAACAAAAACAATAAAAAAAATAGAGCGACGAGAGAGCGACGCGCGGCTGTTGAAAAGCGGCGTGGACAACAGTGGCTTGTTTTGATTGGGTCTCAACATGCTCGTTTTAGATCACATGGAAGCCGCCCGGGCCGAAAGCCACAAGTGATATGTCCTGAGCAGGGGCGTCACACCAAATTCTGGGCCCTGGGTACAAGGATTCACTGCGGGCCCCCCCATGAATGTTAACTATTGAAAAATAGCAGATATACAAGCTCACAGCGCGGCACCGAGTGCCGCGCTGCAAGCTTGTAGATCTGCTATTTTTGAAAAATCGTGAAAATGTGTGCCAAGAAACCTATGTTTCCATGTCAGTGATGCTCAAACTTTTTCATGTGAAGGACACCCCATCTCAAAATATTTAGTTCATGGGGCCCCCCAGAAGCAAAATTTGAGTTACAAATGTTCACTTAAAAAATACATCCATTCAAAGATTTGTGCACATTTTCACGACTTTTCAAAAATAGCAGATCTACAAGCTCGCAGCGTGGCACTCGGTGCCGCGCTGTGAGCTTGTATATCTGCTATTTTTAAATAGCTAAAGTTACTAGGGCCCCTCCACCCTGGTAACTCAGTCCCACTTTCCTACCCCTTGTGACGCCCCTGGTCCTGAGTGTAAATGGTGAGCCGACGTCCCTGCCTTTAGTTCCACCTTACCATTTTCCAAATGGAATGATGACGAGTGCCGCGCCACGCTCGCAGCGATAAGAGGTTTTTAGCGGTCATGCAGATTGAGTTATTAGGGGTCGTAAAAACACACACACACACACACACACGCACACGCACACACACACCAAAAAAAGAGAGGAAGAGAGAGAGAGAGAGAGAGAGAGCGAGCAGAGAGAGAGGTCTCAGAGTCCAACGTTGGCCAAGATACATATTCCTTGGCACTGTATATTTTTGGTCGCTTTAAAAACCCTAAAAGTACAGGGGAAGGCTAATTTTCAGGGTAAACAGCTTGTTCGATTGCTGTGTGGTTTTTGCTGAGCTCTCCGTTTATTGACTCTAGCCAAGGTAGGGAAGACCGCAAGGGAAGGGAAGGGAGAGGAGAGGAGAGAGCAGAGATGCCTCAGTCTGCTACGAATGCAATGTTACCAAAGATCACCTCGGATGACACAACTCTTACATGAAATGTACAATGACAAAAAAAACACACAAAACATAATCCACTGCACTGTGTGGAAGAGATAGGCGCGTGGGAGAGAGGGGGAGAGGGAGAGAGGGAGAGAGAGAGAGAGAGAGAGAGAGAGAGAGAGATTTTTTTAAGGGAACATTTGCTTCTCTTAAAAAGCGTTTTACCATGTCATAATGCATTTGCGGCAGTAATCCGTACAGCAGGTTAGACTATGGAAACATATGGCTGCTATTCTTTGTCATATTTTAACGTCATACATTACATCCTGTGTAATTTTTAAAGTGAACATGTGGCTTTATATTGTGGTATTGCGATAAATGGCAAAAAATAATAAATATTAGTAACTGATATTGCTCTCAAATGGAAAACAAATGTCTGCATATACCAAAACAAAGTTGGTAAATTTAGGTCAATAGGTGAACTACAAATTGAATTCCAGCCACGTGAAAATGTACATTATATAGAAAATATATAGGAAATGTGTCAAGCTGATAATCTCCCTCTCATACGAAAATGATACATCCACACACATCTGAAAATGTCAAAATATAAGGCGATATAAGGAGATAAAAAAAGAGTTCAGTATGCCTGAAAAAAAGAGAAAAAGAAAAGAAAGAAAAGAAAAATCCAAAGGAAGGCTGGAAGTTATTTTAGCTTGAGGAAATGACCATTCATAAAAAAAAAGAAAAGAAAAAAAAAATCTGGAAAGATTCCTCAGCCTCCTCTCCTATGTTAGATTTGTATCAATACAAAACCCTCACAGCACAAGTCAAGCTTTACAAGCCCTTTCCTCACTCTCTCTCTATCTATCTGAGGAGTGGAAAACAGGGCCTGGCTATAGCCGGCCGGCCAGCCGGCTGGCTGGCTAGCAGGCTGGCTGGCTAGCAGGCAGGCAGGCAGGCAGACTGGCTGGCTGGCAGTAGAATGGAGCTCTGCTCTGCTATGCTCGCTCCTCCTCTCATCCTACCTGCTGGGAACTCTGACTACATAGTGCCACATGGAGGCCATCTCTGGTACTACCACTTCCACAACTAATCACAGCAAGTGAGGGTTTTCCCCCACATAAATCTAAAATGAGACTATGCATATTCATGGGAAGACAATGTAACTGTATGCAGGGGCAATGTACAGTGACTGACACAATGTGAAATGTGACTTTATGCATGCACAATGTACCAGTACAAATATACAGTGTAAGTGTATACAGTAATGTAAATATGTACAACTTTTTTTTACAGTACTAAAACAGCAACTTCACTGTTCTTCACTGGCTAAAATAATATTAAGATGTATGAGCGTTCACACTTTGGTATAAACCTTCAGTGTATGCAGGGGTCAGAGAAGAGGAGCATACAGCATACCTGCAGCCCCACCCAGGACAGGTCCACTGACCCGTACACTCCACCAGTCAGCACTAACCGTCCGCTACGACACACTCAACAACAACAGGAACCATGACACACTCCAATCACTCATAAGAGGTCTGCACCTTGTCATGTGGGAGATCGCGAATTGACTGAAATCCCTCTATAATGGAATACAGGGTCAAATTTACTGGATCAAATTAGCAGCTACAGCAAAGCTGTCATTCCCATGTATGGAAAAGCCCTCGAGTACAATGTGCAGTGCACAGTGCACTGGACTTCACTGTCTCTGAAAGGATGAACCATTTGATCTTTTGAGACTGCATGGTCTACATACAATACCCTGTACCATGTACACACAAGTGCACGGAAAAGTGTACGTCTGGACAAAATGGAAGGCAGCGGATAGAACAGAGAAGAGACAGGACAATAATCGTAGAACAAAACCATGAAAGTACATGAAAAGTATACAGGATTTGAAATCAGAGAACTCAGAACTTTATGGACGACGTGGATAAAACGTGGGTTCACAGCGAGGCCAGCACATGCATGTGTGTGAGTGTGTGTAAGTGTGTGTGTGTCGTGGACCACCAGAGATGAGGTAATGCTTCCTCGCAATCGGCGCCCGCGACGCCGCGCTGTTTTTTCGCCCACGGCATGATGACTGACGAGGGAGGGCGTCGGGGGAGAAGGCAGCGAAGATAAAAAAGGCCGCTGAAACCCAAATAAGCAACGCGTTGGCCTCTAATAGCAGGGAGGAAGTGTCCCTTTATCAACAGTGAATTAACAGTTTCCCGTCACACCTTGTTTTTAACCCCCTCCCCGCTCCCCCCCCCACCCCAAAGCCGTCCTATGAACGTACGCCAGGGTCCAGATGTCTCTGGACTGGGACCACCGGGGTTCTCGCTCCATGAAGAAACAAATCTGTTACACTGACTAATAGCCCCCGTGTTGATGTTTCATGGTTGGAGAGTCTGTGACCAGGGTTGTGTATACACATGCACGCACACAAACACACACACACACACACACACTTAACAAAAGGACCCACCGGCCTATGTGCAAAAGGACACCCACAGGCTTGAAAAAAGAAAAAAGCACAAAGATAGGCATTCACACCGACATATACACAGACACGAACGCACGCACGCGCGCGCACACTCATGCGCACACGGCGGCCACAACACAAACACTTTGAACGTGTGTTGTTCATCTTTTTTTAAATATTTCTTTCGTCCGTCATCCTCTCTCCGTGCCATTGTTTCTTTTTGATGACAAGGCAGCAGAAAAAGGGAAAGTAGTAACACACGGCGTCGGGAACGTCTTCTCACGTTCTCACGGTGACAGCAGAGGACCTGGCCCTGTCCGTCCCACAAAAGCAAACCGATCCCCCGTCAGTGGTTTCCATGCAGCGCGAGCTCCGGGGCTTCTAGGTTCAACCGGGACAAGAATAAACACGGGACTACGTTTCAACATCATGTGTGATCAGGAGGGGGTTGTTTTAGAAGCGCTGCGAAAGAAAAGAAGAAACAAAAAGCCACCCGCGCTACAACACAGCGCTGTAACCGTACGGGGATCGCATTTCAAAAACATGGGAATCATATAATTCACCAGTTGCCCTCGCAGGGGCTTGGCGAGAGCAACCTCAGTAACCTCTGGCCTGTGTGCATGGGGAGAGAGCGCTGCTTTCTAATCTGGCCTTGGATGTGTTGAGCCGCAGACGAAACCGACCTTTACAGTCAGTGTGTGTGTGTGGAGCGGTCAAACGCTCTGGGTCATCACCTCAAATGACAATGCATCGATCACAGAGACGAGGTTTTTCAAGAAAGAGAGGGACGAAAATGTGTGCGGGGGGAACGCAAATAACCCTTCCACATTTAAACAGTGACGAGAGAGGGAGAGGGAGAGAGAGAGAGAGAGAGAGAGAAAGAGTGAGTGAGTGAGTGAGTGAGTGAGTGAGAGAGAGAGAGACAATTGCAGCTTCTATTTTTAGGTGTTTGCCGGAGGCTGGGCTGGCAGCTTTGAGAAGGATGTGTATTTTTCCACAGTTCCTTCCCCAAAATCAACGCTGTCCTGCCCGGTGACAATCACAGGGCAGCTGTTGTGGCTAGGTGGCCCTCTGGGGGCCCCCGGGCTTGCCTCACCCCGGCTCCCAAATCCACCGGGCCCAAAGAAACCGCCGGTCGCTTTGGCCGAAAAATTCACGCCCCGCTCGCAAAAACAGGCGGAAAGCAAAAAACAAAAAAACAAAAGCAAATTGTGACTCAATGTGTCGGCTTCCGGATTTCGGGACAAATGATCTTGCCTTATCATCGGCGGAGGAGGGACACTTTCTAAAATTACACACAACAAGACGCCTCGACGCAGACTTGTTTTCAAAATATGGGACACGCAATCTGTCAAGAGAAAAAAAGAAAAACAGAGAGAAACACAGAAAAGGGGAGAAAAAAGCACCAGACGCCACAATACAAATGAGGGCATAATACTACAAGTACACACCACGACCTGCGCCATAGGAGCCTACGTGTTGTTTGTCATGAGGCGAGCCAGTGTCCATATGGCATGGATTAACACCTTGATAAAAGGGGTGTGAAACCTGTCTACAATTTCCTGTGGACTGTATTGTATGCTGTACAATGTCAGTGAGTTATGAAAACCTTGGAGTTTCCCAGGGAGAGCCGAGCCTTGGGAAATTCTTCTCCTGCCTCGGACGGCATTCTACAATCTTTCACTTTGACTACCGCTCCGAGTGTCACTCCTGTAGCTCCTTTGTTTCCTTCATATTGTCGCTGTCGGAAAAACCTTGTATGTACAAAACTGTTCGGGATATGGAAGAAGAAAAGAAAACCTGTTCCAATGGATCCTTTCACTCTGTACTTAGTCTGCTATTTTTTTCCCCTCTACACCAAACCTCTTTGCCGAAAATAGCTGATCTACAAGCTCACAACGCCTCGGCGTTGTGAGCTTTTAGATCTGCTATTTTAGGCTAAAGTTGTCAGAATATGGACGTTAGGGTTCAAGTGGTTAATATAAAAAAGGAGAAAAAAGCTTTCCATCACACAAAGATTTGAAGGACCCCCTAGGGGTCCCGGACACCCTGTTGCTCTAGAGCTCTCATTAATACTTTTCAGTGATCAAATATTTGTGGAATATTAAAAAGATATTTGCTACTTTTGCGCGGCACTCTTGTACAGTGAAGTTATTACAAGAGTGTAACAAACGTCACAACAAGTTGTAATATGGAGATACAAGGTTTCTGTCTGACAGCAATGATGCACACACACACACACACACACACACACACACACACACACACACACACACACACACACACACACACACACACACACACACACACACACACACACACACACACACACACACACACACACACACACACACACACACACACACACACACAGTGAGAGAGAGACAGACATCCAGAGTAAGGTATCACTGTGAGGACTAATTGTTGACAGGTGGCCCTAATGCCCTCCTTTGAAACCAAAGTGTGATTTACGAGCGCTCTCCCTCAGACCCCTGGCTTTCAGCGCCGTCTGCAGCTACCAGCTTATCTTTCTCTCTCCCTCTCTCTTGTTTTAACTCCCCCCCCTCTCATCTCTCATTCCTTTCTCTCTATTGAGCCTCGTTATTTGGCTTGCTCACTTTCACCTTCCAAGTCTCTTCCACTTTGATGTCTCTCCCGGACTTCATCCGGGTTATCGGACGAAACTCGCTGACTGAACACACACACACAGCACCCCACTGCTACTGGTGCTAAAGTCTTGCCATTGCAATCTGTGTGTGTGTGTGTGCCTCTGTGTGTGTGTGTGTGTGTGTGTGTGAGTGTGTGTGTGTGCCTCTGTGTGTGCCTCTGTGTGTGTGTGTGTGTGTGTGTGTGTGTGTGTGTGTGTGTGTGTGTGTGTGTGTGTGTGTGTGTGTGTGTGTGTGTGTGTGTGTGTGTGTGAGAGCACTGCTGGTGTTTATGTGTAAGGGGTTATGTGAGGGTCTTGGTCTTGACAACGAAGCTAGAAAGGGGGGGGGGGGGGGGGGGGGGAAGCTGGGCGCCCTGTCATTGGTGGGGGCAGAGGTGGGGAAGAGACAGATGTGTCTAGAGGTCCTGGCAGAAGAGAGAGGGGGGGGGGCACTATGACTTGACCCTGACACCAGCATCAGGGCGTCATGTATCACCCATTCTGACCCAGATATGCAGAAACACTAAAGCACTTGCTTAGCTGTGTGTGCGTGGCGTGCGTGCGTGCATTCGTCCTTTGTACCCAAGCTAGTAATGTAGCCGGAGTTTACTCCAACAACATTTATGTAGGTTTTCGAGTTTGAGGCATGTATAGAAATTCAGAGAAAGAAAAAGAGTGTGTGTGTGTGTGTGTGTGTGTGTGTGCGTGCGTGCGTGCGTGCGTGCGTGCGAACGCGTGGGTGTTAATGTGTACATGGCTGGTGGCAGCGGGGGCTCCAGGTGCGGAGGGGATGCACAGAGACGGTGTCGGCAGCCAGAGATGGTGTTTGACAAACAAGGGGCCCAAGGCTGTGGCAGGCAGGTCAGAGACCGCAGGGGACAAGGTCTGACGGGGTGAGCAGGGTTTGTCACTGGCTGGGGACAGCTTCACTTGAACCCTATCATCCCTGTTCTCTGGCAACATCTGACTGATTTAGATGAAGATATTTGGTGTAGAGGAAATAGTAGAGGGTTTAGTTTAGAGCCTTGGGTGGACCCAGGTCAATATGTATATAGTTTAAAACAAGGGTCTTCAACAGGGGGTCCTCAGAGTTACTACAGGGGGTCCTCCAAATCTTTGTGTGATAGAAACTCTTTTTTTTTCTGAGAAATAGCCAAAAATAGCAGATCTACAAGCTCACAACGCCTCGTGGTGCGAAGCGTTGTGAGCTTGTAGATCGGCTATTTTAGGCAAAGGGGTTTGGTTTAGAGGGGAAAAAGAGAAGACTAAGTACAGAGTGAAAGGTCAAGTTGACGATTCAAGTGGTTAAATATCTGAAAACACAAAATGACAAAATACACTGACGATTGTGCTGCCAAACAACAATACCATATGGAATATATGAAGAGGTTGTGAGGGTCCTTGCTTCATCTCTTTCTCAACTAAGGGGTCCTTGGCCTGAAAACATTGAAGACCCCTGGTTTAAAAGGTTAAAACTAAAACCTAGACGGGATGACGACTAGTGTTTTTGATTTAAGGGACTGCTTGTTTAGAATGGCAGATTTTGAATCGGAAATAAAAATACGTTAACCTCACAGTGACATTATGCGTGTGTGTGTGTGTGTGTGTGTGTGTGTGTGTGTGTGTGTGTGTGTGTGTGTGTGTGTGTGTGTGCGTGCGTGTGTTATTTTTGCGGGTGTGCGAGTGTGACATGGTGGATCCCATATTTAGATGTGGCTGACAGCCGACACGGAGGACCATGGTTGACCACGGATGACTCATCATGTCCTCATCATGATGATCGAAAAACAAATCTCTGCTATCTGTCTGTGTCCATTTCTTTGCCCATTACAGTACAGTAGGTGATCCTGATGTCATCAACATGACGGCATGGGTACTCATGGGTCATGGGTAGTCGTGACAGTGGGTAGAATAATATATGTTACCTATGCTGATAATGGGTACAACGGGTACTCTGACAACAGGTACAAGCGGGTACAACCAGAGGGGCATTGTTCCCAGCAGTAAAGCAATTCCAGAGGGCATCAGCCAAGTACATTTCATTTAGATATCAACAGACATATCAGTAGGCGGAGATCTCTGAAGGACTTCCGACGTAAAAAAGACCGTAAAAGGACTTATTTTTGTAATAAAATACTCAATCAATCATTCAAGTATAGCTATGCGAGACTACTAGTGGGGCTAAGAGGAGCTTACTTTAACAAACACTAATACGAATAAACGTGTGCATACACAACAATAAGGCCTGGACAAAATCAAATATCACAATGTCTTTGACTACCTTTGGCTCAATATTGATATATTCTGACAAAAACATCATATTGTGACGATAATATACATTTTCCATGTAATTAAAAAAGATCTCACAAGCTTGTCACAAGCTCATAAGCTTAGCTATTTTCACTATTTTTTGAAAACGTATGACACTTTTTGAAAGTACAAAACCTGAAACTTAGGTGATTAGGATTAGGAAGAGACAACACTAGTGCCATGTCATGATCTTATGACATCCAATATCCCAGACGACATCTAGTATCATATCACGATATCGATATACTGTCGTATCAATATATTGACCAGCCCTATTATGAAATCCCAGTGGATATCTAATAACACATTAGAATATCAATTATAATATTGACATAAAGTGGTTGGTGTGGTTGTTTAATTTTGAAGTAGAGCCTGGAATAGAAGACAATCTCAACTTCTCAAATAGGTTCATGTCCTGCCTCCTCTTAAAACACTTTCACAGCCTCCCAGAATGGCTGTCGGTGGATTAGCCGGAGATTTCTATTTTTACAGGAATATACCTTATGATCTGAGACAGCATTAATTTTACAAGACCATCAGAGAGATCCAACGACATGTCATTCTTTTCACCGCAAATGCATCGGTCGTTGTTTACTCACCCGCGAAATGGCGCAGCTCTGCATTGGCCTACAGTGGGGATTTGAGCGAAAACGTCTTTCCCACTGGGCGCTTCACGTGCACGATCCGTGCACATCGATGTAAGCGCATGTAATCATCTCCGTATGCACACTCCATGTCAACTTTCTTCTGAATGAAATTACCACGGATAGCGGCTAAGCTAGTGCTTCTGCCTATAATGTATGTAAACGGGACTATGGCTATCCTGGCCCGAAAGCGTCCAGAAGCACTTCCGGTTCAAGCGCAGAGAGAATGATCCTTTTGGATAAGCCGAAAAAGAGACTGAGAAGGGGTATGATGGAGTTGGTAACCAAAAGGACCCTTATAGATCTTTGCTCTTTCAATTATTGTTAAACATCTCCATTACTTAATTTACAAGAAGTCTACACACTCAGAGACTTTAGAAGAAGTGTTAATTTGATCAACGTTTGCCTGTTGTCAATCCTATGGTACCGACATCAATACAGCGTGGAATTGTGAACAAAATCTTATCCAACGATGACAAAATATTCAAAGCTTTGGGTCTGAGGCTGAATCTCATCAAACGGTGGTCCACAGCTTAAAAGGCCCAAATAAATAAAGGACCTTGATATGAAAAAGGTTAAAAAAAACACTGTCCTAAACCAGTGGTTCTCAACCTTTTCAGGCCGCAACCCCCAAAATAATCACATTTTAACTGGGGACCCCCCCACCTTGACAAGCAGATTGAGGCATTACATTTTGTATAACACGGTTCTATTGTGAAAAAAAGCAGATCTACATGCTCACAACGCCTTGCGTTGCAAGGTTTGTTTACAATGTTGCACATTAAGTTAATCATCTGGGGACCCCCCAAAATAATTTGGTGACCCCCCTGGGGGTCCCGACCCACTTGTCGAGAACCACTGTCCTAAACACTGGTCTTGCTCACCGTGTAGCGGGGATCCCGAGGGGCTGCTGGAGAGCCCGGGGATGGGGCTGCAGCGTCCTCCTATCCCGCCGCCGGCCCCCAGGACGCAGCCGCCTACGCCCATGCCTCCTCCCCCGCCGCCGGCCGCCGCCGCTGCCGCCCTGTTCAGCTCCTGCTCGATGTCCTCCAGCCCGGCACTCTTCTGGAAGCGCGACATGCGGTTGACCACGCGGGGGGACATGTGGGTGCGCGCGCAGGGCGCCCCCCCGTACGGGTTGATGGGGAACACGTGCGTGGTGCCCCGCAGGGTGCTGATGGCCACCCAGCGGCTGTCCTGGCTGAAGCACATGTCCTGGACCTGGAGCACACAGAGGACAGCGTTTAGTATTGTTATCGTATTTGGTTTATTTACCACCGTTGCCCCTATCCATGCCAAACTTTGCACACACACTCCTTGGCTGCCAAACCACAACCTCCAACCCTCATTTCTCACATGGTCCTCCTCTAGTGTCACCATGAGGCCGATTCTTGCAAAACACATTTTTGGACACTGCTCCTACAAATTTTGCCCTAAAATCACGCAAAGCGGTACACACTATGTCTACAGTCATGTCATCAACATGCATCTGTCCCATTTCCCTCCTGATTGGCTACAATTGCCTTCTAAAGTGTGTGTATCTCCCGATTTAGGGGGTCTTACTGGTACCAGTGAAAGATTATACAGTTTAATTGAAAAAGCAATTACACAGTATCACTTTGAAGTATAATTTCAAGATGGGGAAGGGAAGGGAGAGAGGGACAGAGATGACATAGGTAGAGGACAGAGATGGAAGTCATATGCTAGAGTTAGATAATAGATACGGTGAAAGCCAGGGTACAGTATGTGACGGACATTGGCAGAAGACAGTAAGAGGACAGAGACATAATGGAGGTGAGAAAATTATAGACATAATAGGGAGGTTATGGGGTGTGGGAGGGGGGGTGTTGTACTGTTTTCTCATTAATACCAGGGATTTAACAGTAACACAAAGCCTCTCATTTAGTTAACAATCACGTTGTTATTATTACACTTTTGTTCTGGGTTTTGCAATATGTCACCATGTCCACGATTAGGTTTGAGGGACAAACAATTTGTATACTGTCAGCAGGGAACTGCTGGGGCACCACCGAGGTCGTACAAGGACGAGGCGTGTGTGTGTGTGTAGTGTGTGTGTGTGTGTGTGTGTGTGTAGTGGGGGGGGGGGGGGGGGGGTTAGACCCTGCAGGAAAAGGGCTCTTGAGGTTAACGCTCAGCACACAATGGGGTCAAAGTGACAGTCAGACAATGGCTGGGTGATGCGGGGTGTGGGCAATTAGTGAGATTGACAGTTGGTGTGCGCCTCAGTGTCTGCACCCCCCCCCCCCCCCAACACACACTTGTTTAGTGGTGTCTGGTGAGCTTGGGCCTATGCTGCCTACGCTATCCACACACACACACACACACACACACACACACACACACACACACACACACACACACACACACACACACACACACACACACACACACACACACACACACACACACACACACACACACACACACACACACACACACACACACACACAAACACAACATGTGTTTAGAAGTGGATTAGTGCCGAAACACAGCTTGCTGAAGACTCTGGGTGGGTGAACACTTAAGTGTTTTTGTGGCGTCGTCCACAAGTGTTTACCCGACCACAATGTGACGTTGTACGACCTAGTCATCTGCATATCCATGCAGCCGATGGCTTATACTGACTAATCCCCCGTGTACACAGAACTCTCCCGTCACAATAACAGATGCATGACGAGGCACTGGACTGAATCAATAAAAGCTATTGGACGGACAGTGATTGGTCTGATAGGAGACTTTGTGAGGGCGATTCTTTTTTTTTTTTTTCTTTTTTGTCTTTACAAAAAAAATCTAATTGTGTGGATCTCAGGATCCACATGGGAATGGCATGGCTCCAATGTGTAACTGGTATTTCAAATGACCAGACTGTGATGCTCACATTAGTGATCTATGAAATACTGCATCAATGATGTATGACTGTATTTGGGCAAGGTTTCAGCCTGATCAGTCCCATTGACTTCTATCCATTATCAAATGAAAGGTTAATATTTCAAACAGTATGAACATATCTTGAAACAAGGGCCAAAGCAATGAGGCTCTGACTGTTCCAACGGTTTGTGAGATTAGTTCCGGACAGCTAGCTAGCCTCCTGCAGAGCCAACTGCTCTAAAATTTACAAGTTACAACACTTGTCCTTATTGAGGAATGGAGGCAAGTTACCCCTAAAATTATTTGGATGATGACAATCTGAAACTAGAAAATATTGTTCCTTCGAAACAATTGTGGGCTCGCTTCAAGCCAGAAAACAATGGCTATAAAAGTACAAAATGTCAAGATCGCAGGCAGTGCCTGCACCCAAATGCATTTGGGTCCCCATCCGGAATCAATGGGGGTAAATTTACTCAAATACATTTTTTGTCTTAGCAATGTGACAAATACAAAAAAATATTATTGAACTCAAGTCTCCATGGCATGAGTAATCAATAAAAAAAAAGTCATTTTGGGGGTGAACTACTCGTTTAAGTGGGAGTAGCAGAAAGAGCTGTCATGGAACACAGGTAGGTTTGAAGCCTGGACATTAGGCGTACCAACTGGTTGAGACGGTTTATATTTTATCTTTGACAGAGATGGTGCCGAGGACCTGTTTGAAAAAGGGACAATCAGTCTTTCCTTGTGAAGTGTGGACTGTCTCGCATGGAACAAACACTTGAGGAGAGATAGCATCTCTCTGAGCATGTGAGACATGCTGGAGACCAGAAAGAGATAGGATGGAACAGACAATAGAAGTGAGAGAGAGAGAAAGAGAGATGGAGAGAGAGAGACTTGCTGACTTGTTGAGAAATGACCGTAAAAAGAGAGAAAACAGTCAGTCAGTAAGACAGTCAGTTACTTAGGCCTGTCACAATTATTACATAATCGTCGAATCGCAATTATTTGACATAATCGCAATTATTTGACATAATCGCAATTATTTTGTCATAATCGTCATAATCGTTTCCATTTTGAAAAATGTTTGTATATTTTCAAACATTTTCAAAAATAGTGGAAACAGACAATCTAGAAGCTCACAACACGCCGCATTGCAACATCGGCTGTTTCCACTATCGATGTTCTTTTTTAAGTATAAACTTGGCAATTCTTATATAGGTTAAGTGTCATATCTGCCATGTGCAACTTCAAATCCTAAAAGCCAAACAGAAATGTAATTGTCAATGGCAAAAACACAATTAAATTGTTAATGGCAATTATTTGAGTGACAATTAAGGCCTGTCCATACTTTGACCGAAACTTCAAAAAGGTCTGGTTCGACTACAAAATTACATCACTCGCGACTTCTGAAAAGCCTTAGACTGAATTAGAGGCCTTTAGTCGTCATGTAAAAAGTCCTAACCGTGACAGCCCTACATTCAGTCAGTCAGTCAGTCAGTTAGTCAGTCAGAGACAGACATACAGACGGTCAGAGACAGACATCCAGCCCTGCAGCTCCAGGCCTCTCTCATGTGTTGCCAGACCAGATTAGGTAATTGTCCCCGTGCAGCAGTGACAGCTAATGGGCCATCCTCTGCATTCCACACGGCTTCTTTTACTTCACAAAGAGCCAGGAGTGGAGCGGAGCAGGGGGCTGCGCTGCCTGACCTATGTCCTGGCTCATTATGGATGATTTGCCTTAGAGAAAGAACTACTTTGTGTGCGCGTCTACGAGGTCATAATCATCCTGTCAGACGTAGAAACGTCATGTTCTACAATCCACTGTCTAACGTAATTAATCTGACGGGAATCAGACGACGGAGCACCTGAGAGGTGTGTGCGTGTGTGTGTGCGTGTAAACCTAACGTGACAGATACTTGCAGATATCTTCCATATAGTGTTATCTTAATGAGGGCGGAATGCAACTGTGTCTAGTGTTTTATCTGTGTCTGACTAACACACACACACACACACACACACACACACACACACACACACACACACACACACACACACACACACACACACACACACACACACACACACACACACACACACACACACACACACACACACACACACACACACACACACACACAAGGGTCAGCCTGGACAGAAAGATTCCAGAGAGTGAGAATGAATAAGCACCCCTGTCCCGTCCCGCGTCCTTGTCCACAGAGGACACGTTGACATCCATGACAGCTGGACAGACAGACGCTGGAGAGGAGTGTGTTCAAAGTGACACTGATGAGGGAGATTAGGGCGCTCCGCTCACCTGAGAGGAACCCCCCTGGCATGACAAGAATGCTCACTGATGGACACAACGATAACGACAGAGAGAGAGAGAGACAGAGCGAGAGAGAGAGAGAGCGAGAGAGAGAGACACACAGTGCGAGAGAGAGACAGACACACAGAGAGAGAGAGACACAGAGAGAAAGAGAGAGAGAGACAGAGACAGAGAGAGAGAGAGAACTCTGATGAAGGGGTGGGGGACTGGGTGAAACTGTGCCTCCGCAAAGACGGAAAAGTTGGGAAGTGTTTGAGGAATTAAGAATGTCTACATACTGCATTTACTATTTGATTCATGAATATACTGTAGTACAGTACTCCAAACCCCTCTCCTTCCTGACCCCACTTCTTTCTCTCTTTCCCGACTAAAATATTGTCACTGTCGGGCAGAAACCTTGTATCTCCGAGTTTCATATTTGTACGTTTTTTCGTTAAGTAAAGCCCTGCTTCATCATACAAGGCTGTCACACAAGACTAGTGAAAATAGCAGATCTACAAGCACACAACGCCTTGCGGTGCGAAGTGTTTTGTGCTTGTAGATCGGTGATTTTCACTACTTTATATCATTTTTAAAATGATAAATACAAAACCAATGGTTTTGGACATAAAAGTTGTCCACCCGACAACGACGATATATATATATATATATATATATATATATATATATATATATATATATATTTTTTTTTTTTCCCCCAGTTTTATTTGATGATAAAACACGGTCAGATTCCAGATGGTGGGTCTTTGACCTGTGTGACCAGCGCTGTCCAGTTTGCCCTGCAACCTCCGGGGGTGCACTCTCCTCCTCTCCTCCTCTTACTCCAGAGCCCGCGAGGCTGCTGCTATCAGCAGCATGCTCTGTTTACCTGGCCCGGGCCCCCCGGGTCACTGGCAGCCGGCCACATGTTTGGACGCTCCGGGGAGAGATAAGGAAGCGTCCCTCCGCCCGTCCAAACTGGAGACTTTATCACCCAGCGGTGCTTGTGTGAGCGCGTGCGTGTTTGCGCGGCGATAACCCCGTGGCCATATCACCAGGCTAAGGTCGGCACTCAGTGTTTACGACGGCTCAGTTCAAAGCAGGCAGAGCGGGCTGCCAGTCAAGAGGACCTGCCGTGGAGTCGTACATTAACTAGAGGCAGGCGCTGGATGTGTGCGCCTACCTGTTTGTGTGTGTGTGTGGGTGTGTGTGTGTGTACACGCGCGTCTAGTCGATATCCCTGAACCCAGCAAGGCCTGCGGGCGTTTCGTTGAGTAAGCGCTGCTTGTCCTGTATATTGCAAAGTCACTGTGTGAGAGGATGAAGGAGAACTCTCTGCTCCTCTGTTGTGTTCTAAAGCCTGATTTAAACTCAACCGAAGCCAGATTTTGCCCAAAAATGTTTTTTAACTTACTAGAGCATTGGTTCCCAAACTTTTTAGGCACTTTTCATTACTGCTTAATTATTATAATTATTTATGGAATTTTCTGAGATTTGTTTGTTTGTTTTAAAATGTATGAAATATCGTTTTTTTTTTTTTTTTGCTCACCGGCGGCGGCAGCAGCACCTGCTTACCTAGTAACCATGGTAACCCCGGGGTCATGGCATCCACACAAAAATATATTTTAAAATATATATACTGTATATATATATTTTTTTTTAAATGTAGGAAAAGAAAATGGGATTTTTACTCTGCTGACTATCATCACCTGGATATCCATAGGCTATATGAAGATCACGACACTGACCTCATCAAACCCTGGATATCCATACATGGAGACGACTGGATCATCACCTAGATCTCCATATATGGAGCTGGTCAATACCACCACATCTGACCTCACGGACTCCATATATGGATATAGCTGACCAGTTCTGACATCACAGTGATGACTCGACCAGCTCAGCAGAAGGGTATACTATACATGCCAATGCACCAATGTGCACACGCCCATGTGCACCCACCCATGTGCGCGACCTCGCCTTGTCTATTCTCGCCCTTAGGGTGTCTTACTGGTTGTATATCTATTAAACTATAAAATAACAAACTATAAATAAATAAGCAGAATCTGCAGGTGTCCGTGTTTCCTGACGCATTGCCATCAAATTCACAAGGACCCAATGGAGTGCCGTGGCAGGTTTGAAGTCAGTCAGATCATCGGATCTCCAAAGATAAGTCCACAAATCCCCAAATATGGAGGTCCCTGATTTTATCAATATGATGGAAATATCATAGCATTGATGACATAGACCAGCCTCCAAGTACAATAATGGGTACTGCAGTAGGGTATAGTAGGGGAAGAAACATGTATGAAATACACAAACTGAACTTTAATTCATTTAAGCACTAATGCCCTATTCAAAAATGCTATTTTAGAAAAAATTTAAACAACAGGGCACACTGGCAGAGAAAATCAAGTTTGAAAATATGTTGTAGTTAAGAGTATAAATTAATTTTAGCTGTGGCTTATCTTATCGTTTATGTCCCTTAATAATCTACAGTCGACAACTTGGAATATGATGAGGGAAAGCTATGCACTATACTGTATATATTAATTTACTTTGAACATGTATCTATAATAAGTAAGATCCTCATATTTATCAGCCATTCAATGGACACGGCAGCATCCAAATCTCCGCCTCAATCAAGGGGCCGATGTGCCGATGTTTTACTTTCGTCACTATTCATCAGCTGGCTTTTAAAGATGTCTATCAGCCAACTAAAGCGTGGTGGGCTTTAGTGTTTCCATGTCGCAATGAGTGGCTACATGTGTTATCCAGGCCCTTACTCACACAGCCCCATGTCCTCTCTCTCTCTTCCAGATTATAATCAAATGTACTCTGCTACTCCACATGAAAGAGCCCAGACTGGGTGGGAGCGCTGGGCGCTGTGACTGAGTGGGGCGTTTGGCTAGGCCTGCTGTGGCCCAGCGGGGAGCCTCTTGCTCTGCCGGAACCCCCCCCCCCCCCCCCCCCCCCCCCACACACACACACACACACACACACACACAGTATACACACACTCCAAACCACCGACCCCCTCTCCTTCTGACCCCCACTTCTTTCTCTCTTTCCTGACTCAACTGGTACCCCCACCTCGGGTTTTTAGGGCAACAACCTCTGTGAGATGGTTTTTTGTTTTGTTTTTTTAATGAGGAGAAAGGTGTTGCTTGCTGTTTGCTGCAGCTGTGTTCTGAACAACTGATAAGTCTGTTATATCGTTGCTGTTGGGCAGAACATTGTAAACATTGTATACTTTCAGGACATGGACAAAAGGACCTGTATTCCAATGGATGTAATGTAGTTATTATTAAGTCACAACAAACTCTCTTTAAGACTTTTCATTGGTTCAGAATTTATCAAACACACAAGACAGAGTCAATATAGGTGAGTATATGTACTGTATAAATCCCCTTTTCTCCACATTTCTTATTTATTTTTTGCCAATTGATGCAAACCCACACACACCGTGTGTTGTCACTGCTGCTGTCGTACTCACTCAACTACCAGTGACTGAGGAGCCCCCACCGGGAGGACGTTGTGTCTTCGTCCTACTCCTCCCGCCCAACTTTCCCTGCTGACAGAAGCTGCCCCAGCCTGTAGGAATACATGCTGTTACAGTGTCACTCCCCACCCTGCTTCCCTCCACCCAACACGATCCAATTGTGTTTGTGCATGTAGACGCTCAATGAAGCCAGATGCACAACGGTGTGGATTCGAACCCACAACCTCTACGGTGGAGGGCAGGTACTTTACCACTGCGCCACCCAAGCACCTATAATGTAGCTCATGGGTCTTCAACAGGGGGTCTGGGACCCCAAATCTTTGAGTGATAGAAAGTTTTTTTTTCTCCTTTTTTATATTAACCACCTGAACCCTAGTGTCCATATTCTGAGAAATTTTGTGAGCTTGTAGATCGGCTATCTTCGGCAAAGAGCTTGTGTTGACGGTTCAAGTGGTTAAATATCTGAAAACACAAATTGACATGAATCCAAAATAAACTGATGATTGTGCTGTCAAACGATGAAACTATATGGGATCTATGATAAGGTCGGGGGTCCCTGCTTCATCTTTCTCTCAAAAAGAGGTCCTTGGCCTGAAAACGTTGAAGACCCCTGATGTAGATGAATATTTGAAAACATTTTCAAATTTACTAAAAAAAAAAGAAGGGAAAAAAAACTGATTTACAAGCTCACACCAGTTGTGAGCTTGTACGTGGGTACACTCTGTCATAGGACAAAGTAGGGCATTCATTCACAAAGAAAAGTGAAAGACAGGTTTCTGCCCGACAGCGATAACATATGCAGTACCGGGTCTTTCTGTCCTGAATTGGACAGGAATACTGTGGCTGGCACACAGTCAGGAAAGTTGATGGTTCTTAATACAGCCAAGAGACCGGTGGTGCTGATTGAAGCTCGATGCCGGCCATAGTTCCTGTGGTCCGGTTTCAACTGGGATCTAAGCGTGGGCCCAACGCATCCACAAGCCAACGCGTTCTGAGGCACAAATTTAACGGTCGCAATTTTTTCACTGAGAAGCTCTGCTCTGCCTCAGTTTCAATTCAATTAGCTAGGAGGGAGAGAGAGAGAGAGAGAGAGAGAGAGAGAGAGAGAGGTGGGGTGGGGTGGTTGGAAAGTGGCATGTCAAACAGAATCCATCCCTCCAAATAACATCTCTATTTGATTTTCCTCACCACCCTGTGTGTGTGTGTGTGTGTGTGTGTGTGTGTGTGTGTGTGTGTGTGTGTGTGTGTGTGTGTGTGTGTGTGTGTGTGTGTGTGCGTGCGTTCTTGCGTGCGTGCACAGGAAAGACAGGAGTGGAGAAAGAAAGCGGAACACACACACACACACACACACACACACACACACACACACACACACACACAAAAGCTACACATTGCCGAAAACAGAGCCGTTTGTCATTGAATGCTATTTGAGCCTGGCTACGGCCTATTTCTCTTACAAATTGTCTCGGCTTTTAAACGTGTTTGCTTTGGAAGCCGATGAATGGAGGTGGCCAGCGGGGGAACCGCGCACAGCGTCCAGGCACAGCTGTGAGTGCAACGAGTTGCTGCTACATCAGTCTTCAGATCAATTGGGGGTGGAGGGGAGGGGGGGATCACGCCCTGCCCTGTTTGTGTTCCTGTCTCCTCCGGAGTGAACAACAACACACATGCATGTGTGCGCGTGCACACACACACACACCAACACACACACACACACACACACACAAACAGGGAGCAACCTGCCGGGGCGGCCCGAGAACAACAGAGGATCACACCCATGTTTATGGTACAAGACTTCCTAATTATGAACTCACACCCAAAACACACGCAAGCTCACACGCTCGGACACACGCGAACACACACTGGGACACACATATGATAGTATAAAGAGTAGTAGGAAGAGGGTTAGAGAGAGTGAGAGATGGCCTAAAGATACCTATTATGCCTCCCAAACAAGAGAGGCTTTTGGTTTGATGGCGGCTGATGCTCACCAGTGTCGGCTGGATGACAGTGTTTAGAAAGCCGCAGAGTGGATGAAAGGCCTCGCTGAGCCACGTGCTAACGTCCAGCGTCACAGCAGGGAGGCTGGCTCTGCTCGCCGCGGTGGGTGGCCCCCCTCCCTCCCTCCACGGGTCCCCGCGGTCACAACACAACACAGCACCTCTACACACCGCGGTTACGGGGTGAATGCATGCGTTTTGCGTGGTAACCACTTAAACCTCTATGTCGTCGGTGTCGGGTGGAAACCGACAACGTCCAAAACCGTTTGTTTTGTATTTATCATTGTAAAAAGGATTTAAAATAGGGAAAATAGACGATCTACAGGCACATCTACAGGCACACAACCGCGAGGCGTTGTGTGCTTGTAGATCTGTTATTTTCACCAGTTTTTGTGCGACAGTCTTGTATGATGAAACAGGGATTTTCATTTACGAAAAAGCATAAACATTTGAAACGTGGAGATACCAGTAAGACTCCCTAATCGGGAGATAGGTGACCGTCAGTTCGCATACACAAACTTTAGAAGGCAATCAGGAGGGAATATGGGAAATGGGACAGATCCATGTTGATCACATGACTTTAGAGATACTGTGTACCACTTTGTGTGATTTTAGGCCCGAATCTGTAGGAGCAGTGTCCAAAAATGGGTTTTGCAAAAATCTAAGATACACATTTGAAACTTGGAGATACAAGGTTTCTCCGTGTGTGTGTGTGTGTGTGTGTGTGTGTGTGTGTGTGTGTGTGTGTGTGTGTGTGTGTGTGTGTGTGTGTGCGTGTGACCTTGGCCTCGGTCTCTCCACGGTGCAGGGTGTAGAGGTGGTGCACGGCGCTCTGGGAGGACGCCCACGGGTGTGTGAGGACCTGGAAGACATGGAAGTCATGTCCCTGTGTGTCGGCCGTCACCAGCAGCATGCCTGTAAAACACACACACACACACACACACACACACACACACACACACACACACACACACACACACACACACACACACACACACACACACACACACACACACACACACACACACACACACACACACACACACACACACGTTGTCATTCCAACGACATGAATCTTATAGGCGAACATAGTTATCATAGTATCTGTAGCCAGAGAGTGCAGTTATCTACAGATCTACAGATCAATAGTTTATTGGTATCATTGTGTATGTATTTAATCCAACATGTAAAGAGACTCCCACTCAATTTCAAAACAGCATATAAACACACAGTGAACTGAGCCAAACTGGTATCAGGCCTACTATGCCTTTAAAACAAACAAACAAGCTCATTAAAACGAAGCAAGGCTATCGTTTGTCACGGTTGTAAAACGCAGCCTTGATGCCTCACATCATAATTTGCTCTCTGGTCGAAGTCGTGGCCCAAGTCGTCTGCTGCCGCTCGGGGACAGGGACAGTGTGAGTCTGTGGTGTTTGTGCGTCTGTACGGGAGACAGACGCTGTGCATCTATGTATGTTTATGTGCGTGTCTGCGTGTGCGCGCCTGCGCACGCACATAAATCTGCCCCGACGCGGGACCGCAAGCTCTCGGCTGGAGTGTAACCCCTACTGACAGGCCCATTCATTTAGTCCTGTTTTATTTGAAGCTCGTCGAGCTCCAGAAAGTATAGGCTCTTACCGTAAACAACACGCTCAACAAACCACAGCAGAACAAACCCACAGCTCCACTGGCTCTCTGCTGGTCCAACGGGGCCCTGAAGGATGTTCCTTCTGAAGCCTGCGAGATGTCGCAAACGACTCCACAGACAAAAGCCGTAAGTTAAAAAAAAAAACGTCAGGAGACGCATCGCCGTTGCACGTGGAGAAGGATTAGGACGTTTTACCAACAACAAAAAAAAGTCGCCTTTTTTGACGAGTCCCAGCCATAACTGACACGAGGGTAATTAGTAATTTTCATCTCAGTTTTTCCCCACGGAGGCTTTTATGTGGAAGATGCAGTAGGTTTTAATTAGTGGCCAGGCTTTATTGGGTGGCATGTCAAATGTGAAAAGAGGAGGCTGGAATGGCATAAGATTAAAAGGATTCTGTAACACGTGCGAGCGGAGATGGAAAACACACCCTCTCTGCGAGGAGGGGAAAGAAAAAAAAAGTATCCGAAGCTGAATGATTTTGCGCAATCTTCCATCAAACTTTGCAAAGCTTCAAAGCTTTTTTTTTTTTCATTCTTGCTTTTTTTTCAAACGACAGCGAATGCCAGTTCTGCATCAAGATGATGAGAAGACGGACTGACTGCGAGGGATAAAGAGATGAATGAGGGATGGGTGAAGCAGGAGATGAGAAGAGGGGCCATGCAGATTATTGAAGAGGAGGAGTGAAGGAGGAGGAGGAGGAGAGGAGGGGAGAAGCAGAGCGGGAGCATTAAGACAGCGGTTAGCTATTCATGCAGTATCAGAGCGACCAGAAACCCAGAGCGCTCAGGCCCTGGGCCTGTAAACTGCAGAAACCCCACGCCCCAAACGAGGTGCCAAGCCGCAAGAAGCATTTGCGTCAACTGGGAATGGGGAGAAAAAAGGGACTGGGCCCTTCTAATTATAGAGTCTGGAAACGGAAGCACAGGGTGATTAGGAGTTGAGGCGCTGCGGTCTGTTTATCTGGGAGCTTCCTCTCTTTCTCTCTCTCTCCCTCTCTCTCTACCACCCTCCTTCTCTTTCTTTCTTTCTTCCTCCTTTCCCTGTATGGGCCCATCCCGCCCACCGAGCGGCTGGAGAAGTCTGGCCCCTGGGTTTTTTTTTTCTTTTTTTTTGACAGATGAGGCTTGGCCACGGCTCTTCTGGCCAGGCACGACTTTTCTCTTCTTGCTGATGGGACAAGTCTGCGCTCCAAAAAAGCAACAGAGCAAAGCACAGAGGGGGGCGGCCCCGCGCAGGGAGCTGGGCGAGCGCGCGAGCGCCTGAGGACCGGAGGCTTTTGTGGCCTTGTTGAAATACAGAGGCCCTGGCCGAGAGGCGTCAGTCGGTTAGCCCGCGAGAGGGACAAATTAAAAAGCAGCCGTGCCGCTCCGCGGGTGTAAAGAGAGGGTTTCGGGGAAACCTGAGGCTGGCCAGAGTCAGGGTTTGACACGTCCTATTTATAACACCTCGTCCCCGGGGTTTGGAGTGTTATTTACGACGTCTTGGTACCAGAACGCGCTGGCACACGCACACACAGACGTACGCTCAACGGCAAAGGGATGACCTCTAATTTGCCATGTGTGCGAGACATGCGTCCCGTAACGGGACGTGATGGGGGGAGTGATATAATCATTTCCATAAATATCGCCTCACGCTTTCTTCTTTTTTTTACCTCCCCCCAGCCCCCCCACCCACAATTTTTCGCTCCCCCCCCCCCAAAAAAAAAATCGTTCTTGTTTTGTTTTGCTGCAGCCTCTGCTGTCACGTCTCTGACCAGACAAACACAAAACATCTGCTCTATCCCATTAATACTGGGAGGATGTTTCATTTACAAAGTGGCTGGGATACAGCTTTTTCCCCTCTGCAAAGGCAGAGAGAGAGAGAGAGAGAGAGAGAGAGAGAGAGAGAAAGAGAGAGAGAGAAAGAGAGAGAGAGAGGGAGCGAAAGAGTGAAAGAGAGAGAAAGGGAGGAGAGTTCTCCCACTTGGCAACACAAAGGGCCACAACAAAAGTAGTCCACTTTCTAATTAACAACACTAGTCTCTGAAGAAGAAAAAAACGAAGCTTTGAAAATGGAGAAAATCCCAAATTATAACCATGTGGATGAGGACACTGGGGATTCAGATAGCTTTGCTGTTACCGGGACGCATAAACTTCACAGCAAATGAGCCCAACACACAAATGAAAGACCAGCCTTTGTCTTTGAGGGTTGCCAATGTTATGGAAAGGACAGGAGTGTGTGTGTGCGTGTGTGTGCGCGCGCGCGCACGAGCGAGAGCATGTGCGCACGTGCTCGCTGTCGAACACACGCGTTATACTACATATCGTCGTTGTCGGGTGGAAACCTTGTATGTCCAAAACCGTTTGTTTTGTATTTATCATTTTTTAAATGATTTACACCACCAAAAACAGCCGATCTACAAGCACACACGAGGCGTTGTGTGCTTGTAGATCGGCTGTTTTCACTACCTTTGTGCGACGGCCTTGTATGATGAAGCAGTGCTTTACTTTACGAAAAAACATACAAATTTGAAACTTGTAGATACAAGGTTTCCGCCCGACAGTGACGATATAGTATATTCTAGAGCATACATGGGCAACTGGCGGCCCGGGGGCCACATGCGGCCCCCACCTTCACTTAATGCGGCCCGCAGGTTAATACCGGAATACTGATATATTATTGATTTCAGCTGTTACAATTCCAAACATGACCTCCTTTAATTCCGTCAGTCTATATTAGTAGCTTAATGACTAGTATAGTAGTATTGAAATGTATTTTTTTATGTCCAATGTATTTGTATTTAGGTTCATAAAGTTAACATGAGTATATAACTAAATGCGTTTGAAATTAAATAAAAATTTTACATTTCAGGATTCCAATTCAAAAATAACAAAAAATTATTCAGGATTCCAATTCAAAAGAAGCAAAAATAGCCGATCTACAAGCTCAAAACGCATCGCAGCGTGATGCATTTTGAACTTGTAGATCTGCTATTTTTGCTTCTTTTGTATAAGATACTAGAATGACAAAGTAGGACGTTGCAATATGCGATGTGGCTCTCTGGAGTGAAGGTGGAAATATAGTGGCCCTCGCCATCATCAAAGTTGCCCACCCCTGTTCTAGAGACTGCACCTCTGTGTACGTGTAAGCAATAGCATGCAAGTATCTGTATACAAAAGCTATTGCCGTGGTTAAGTACACATACACGTACGTTGTGTGTACCGTATGTGAGCATGTTTAGCCAACATGCGCCATCTATGTACTGTATGTGCACGCGGGCGTGAGAGCGAGCGGTGGTCTCCATTGGCGGCATCATGCTGGGCTTATCAAGGTGTTTATGAAAGCTGGTGGAAACACGCACACACACACACACACACACGCACGCACGCACACACACACACACACACACACACACACACACACACACACACACACACACACACACACACACACACAGGAGCGGGACGTAAAGTGGGCCCCAGCCCCAGATCAAAGCCACCCACTCATCCAGACCCGCTCTGAGATCACTGGGTCCCCAGGCCAACACCCCTCCACCTCTCCCTCTCTCTCTCTGCAGCACAAACCATTAAGATAAGTGAGGGTGCATGCTCATATATGCCCCCCCCCCTTCCAATCTCAGTCATGTGCACACGCACGCACAGTCGTACACGCATGCACGCGCGCACACACACAGGGTCACTCTGCGGTCAGTAAGTTGTTAATCTTTTACAGGCAAAAAGTGAAAACTCCTGGAGCTTAACCTGTTGAATTCAATAAAGACATGGCTGAACCTTGTGATGAACATTATTCACACTGTCAATAACACCCAGGGAGGGAGGGAGGGAGGGGAAGAGAGGAAGAGGGGAGGGGTGGATGGATGGATGGATACGCTGATAAGTGGATGGATGGGTACAAGGATGGATGGAAGGTTGGACGTGGACGGATGGATGCACAGTATGGACACATGGATGGTATATGCCTACTATCTACTAGGGATGGGACAATATGAGATATTTAAGATATTATTGCGATAATCAAAATCCATTATCCTGGGCGGAACATTTGCCAATAAAATAGCAGATCTACAAGCTCACAACGTGTCGCTTTTCGACGCGTTGTGAGCTTGTAGATCAGCTATTTTATCAGCTATTTTATTGGCAAATGTAGATCAGCTATTTTTTGGCAAAGAGAATTGATAGAGTGAAAAAAAAAAACACTGTATCAAGTATGTATAAGTACCTTTTACCAATTATAGAGGGTTTAAATGGTACCGGATATGCAGCTTGGCAAATAAAAGGTGATCCCAGTGCATGAAGGAGGCCGATTTCAAATCTCCACAATACAATTATCGTGAGTGTTTTTTAATCACGATAAACGATAACATCGCTCATCGTCCCATACAATCTACAGGAGGGAAGATGAGGCGCGTTCTCCAAGCCAACCGTAGTCCTCTCATCACCGCCAACACCGTACCACACCATCATGACAGCAGCTTTATTCACCGTGCCCACCGTGGAATAAAAGCTGCTGTCATGTACCTCCCTGGTACCATGGTGGGCAGCGGGCACCGGGGGAGGGCACGGCGGGCGCGGAGCCTGGAGCCGTGCTGCGACCGCTATGGTTTGGACGAACCTCCCAGGATTCTCTTAACTCCCTCGACCACATCCACAAGTCATCTTGCAACAAGGACGGACGGGGGGGGGGGGGGGGGTGAGGCGGAAAACAGAGGGATGAATGGATGGATAAAGAGAGAGAGAGGGAATAAAAGCATAGAGAGAAACAGAGCGCATGAAACAGAGAGAGAGTGAGGGAAAGAGAAAAGTAGAGAGAACCAGAGAGGGAGAGAGGGGGGGGGGGAGGTGCTCATGGTTCATTTGATGTACAGCGGACTGAAACTGAGGAGTGTGTTTTTCTACGCGCTTCAGAGACAGACCACCAGTGAGCGCTCAGATATTAATAGATATGAACAAGAGGTGTGTGTGTGTGTGTATGTTTATGTGTATGTGTGCACGCGCGGTTGACCTAGCCGAGAGGCTGCCATTAGTTTAATATTAAGATGTTGGAACGCAGGCTCTTTTAACAAGGCGAAACCGGCCCGTCTTTCAAGTGGTGCCGACATACTTAGGAGGTGCAGGGAGCGTGGAGGTCAGGTTCACACAGCGTGACCGTGGGCGAGGCAGGACTCACAGCACACCACCTAAACCCCCTTTTTATGGTACATTTACATATTTGCACACTTCCACGCTTGAGCTGTTTCAGAGTACAGGGAGTTGATTTGTGCATCCGTCATTTGGGGCCTGCAGGAGGCAGTTCGGTCCAACGTGCGCGCCAACGTGCACACCGACGTGCACCTCAAGAGTCCTGACAGCATTGGCTTTCCGACATGGCTACAAACAAGTTCTCACGACAGCTTAGCCGACAGCTTTAACGCCATCCGTCTTTAGACGGGGAAAAAACTAAAAACATTGTCCGAACACAATATCCTGATGAAGAGTTTGAGACTGAGCATTATTTAATCCCTTTCTCTGAGCTAGCAGACAGAGGTAATCTCCCTGCGTTTTAACATGCTCCTTTATGTTCTGTTAACTAATGAATCCCCTCAAACATTCGCCACCGCCGGGCGCTGATCAGATTTCACGCAGCTCTGTTGGAGCCGTTGATATGAGAAGAAAAGATGTGGATATAGGGTACAGAGGGAAAGGACGGAGTAGTGTGTGTGTGTGTGTGTGTGTGTGTGTGTGTGTGTGTGTGTGTGTGTGTGTGTGTGTGTGTGTGTGTGTGTTCGTGCGTGTGTGTACGTGTGTGTGTGTAGTGTGTGTGTACACTCTCTTTCAACATTCTAATTTACTGTATCCTTTCTGCTCTGTGGAGAATGTTACAAACGTGGCAGTGGACAAACCAAAGATGAATTCACAGAGTGTAAAACTTAGCAACTCACCTCTTCCTAGCCAAGCCCCCCCCCCCCCCCCCCCCCCCCCACACACACACACCCACCTACCCACCCACCCACATCATTAAAGAAAAATCACACATGCTCTGTGTGTTGCAGCGATGCAGGCGTGGGCTGTGGGTGACTCCACCGTGGTGAGGTGTCTGGTCTGGAGTGTGACTGAGGTTGGTGGCAGAAAGGGGGGTAAGGCACGTTGAATAGAACAAAATGAGCTGAGTGTGTGTGTGTGTGTGTGCTGTGCGTGTCTGTGTGCGTGCGTGTGTGTGTGTTGGGGATGGTAGACTCTGGTTTGGCCTGGGGTTTTTTCCTTTGCCTTGACTCATGGTCAGTGGCCCAAGCAAACATTCTTTACAGCCCTTATACTTCTAACCAATGCTAAATAATATCAATAAACTGCTTGCCGTCCATGTCGCCCATATTTATTTCATATATCTGTACCCGACCGACCGTTCGTTGTTCATTCTTCTCCTTTGCGTCCCTCCCTATCTCGGTTTCGGCGACCCTTCAGGCCTATCTCGACTCCTGTCCCAACGCTCCTTCAGTCCTCTATGTCCACACACCCTCCTGTCTGATCCCTGGATGGTTTTACAGGCCGCTGGACCCCGTGCCTCCCCCTCTCTCTCTCCCTCTCTTGCCACTTTGCTGGAGGGCAGCGCCGCCGCTTTACCACCTAGCATGGAAACGCTGTAAAAATAGCCAGGCGGCCAGCACTGGCTTTTACAGCCTCTTGGACAAACAGTGGGAGAGCGTGGCTTGATGGAAGCTCTGTGTACTCTGTAAATACAGCAGGGAGGTTTTTTTTGCAGAAAGCTGAATATTCACACTGCGGCCTGTCGGCTAGCTGGCTGTGATGTCTGCTACTTTAGTTTCATGTCAAAGGAACACAAACGGACGGGAGACCGCGTTCGGAAATCAGGTACAGATTTCGCCTGAGGACCTCATAAAAAAACGACTTATAAAGGAGACACTTGGACCGAATCGCAACACCCCAATGATTGTACCAGTCTTAAACCACTCCACTCCAGACCATCGCTATATTTAAAGGGATACTATTTCAAATTTCAGACTGTAAAAAGATGACTCATGCACAGTGATGCACAAAAGAGTCTGAATATTACTATAACTAGAAAACCTATAACACGATCTGAACACGTCAGGCTACGCCGTGGTTATTTCGAGCCCAACACTCCAGGCGCAATAGCTGGCTCACAGGCCAGGTCCTGACAGCGGGCAGACGGCGCGCCGCTGCACTGGGACCTCTGCAGCACGATCTGTCATGTCTGTGGATCACTAAAGTAGCGGGAAGATTCCAACAGTGAAAGAGAGAAAAACCACGCTGTGGTCTTACGCCTGATTTATACTCGGTTCGCGTGTCGTGTCGCACACCAACAATAGGAGATCTACAAGCTCCACCGTGGAACTCCGTCTGAGTTTGAAAATCTGTCTTTTTTTTTTTCTTGCTGTTTTATGCACGACACCGGCGCATCGGGCACTAGTATTTCATATCGTGACAGACGCCTAGCGAATGCAGAGAAAGGGAGAGTATTATATAGATTATGACAGAGTGGTGGGTGGATAGGGGGTGGCTATAGATCATCAGCTTATGGATAATACCATTATGAAATGGAGATGATGTGGAACAGTGCTAACCCAACACTATAGCATCTCCTCCATCAGAGAGAGAGAGAGAGCGTGAGAGAGAGAGAGCGAGAGAGAGACATAGGCAGGGCAGGCCAACTGCAACATGGCCCTCGCTGTGACAGGGGTTAGGGTTAGTGTGTGTGTGTGTGTGTGTGTGGGGGGGGGGGTTAATCCTCTCTGATTGTTTTGTGGAGCAGCCTTCTGCCAGCTCTGAGGACAGGGATGTAAATCACTGTGCTGCGCTGCATTCTGCTCAGCACGGATCAGCCTGACGTGATTACAGAGTAACACACACACAGGATTATGATGACCCATTCCACAATTGCGGGTACATTTTGTGTCTCCAAGATAAACAATGTTTTCTTGAAGAAAAAAAGAAAGAAAAAAGACAAAGTCTGTATGTTTAATAATAAGGAATTAGGTTTGACTTTCACTAATAATTAACGTTATTAAATTATGTATATTTCCAGCAAAATGTAATATATTAAGTAAAGGTCTCCAGCTCCAGATTCATACAGCCAACTTCACGCCATTAACACAGAATCAAATGCATTTCATACGGTATCTATGTTCTGTATTATATATTATTTTAGTAATAAACACAACCCCTTCCTATTTGCCTGGTTCCAGACTCGCTGAATCACTAGCCACACCACTTTAAATTTTTGTTTTGGCGATTCAGGGAGTCTGGTGTTGCTCTCACTGAAGAGGTTTTCCTCGTTTGGAAATCCGTCCGGTGAATCAGCGTCGCTTCTTGGGGCTTGTGATCAGCGTGGGTGGGGTTTTCCAAGAACTGCGATTCCAAGTAACCTAGCGCCGCCGCCGGACTGTACCGCACATTCCCAAACAAAAATTGCGTCGCCCGTCTCGGTAATATGCGATCGTATCGATCTGTTTTCTTTGTCTATTTTCAGAGCGCAACCAAATGTAAAATCAGACATTATGACGACACCAAGGCACCGCCAAAATACATTTTAGTCGTCTAAATCAACTGTCGACTATAACTAAACTAAACACTTCAGATGACTAATGACTAAAACTAAGTTAAATTTCCTGTCAAAATCAACACTACTAGAACGAGGGAAATTCAGTATTTTCAGATCAACCCAGCTGATTTGTTGCCCACAAGGAGCCCGTGAGCAATTAGGGGTTAAGAGTCTTACTCAGGGACACACATCGACATTGCTACCTTGGCCTGGAATCGAACCAGGGACAACAAGGGGCTCTATGAGGACAGTGGCTGTGGGGTCAGGGGCCAATGTGCCGACATCCAAAATCTATACTAAATCTTGTGCATAGTTCTGGTCCTGTGCTCCAAACAATTGCTAATCAGAATCAACGCAATTGTTACATAACAGGTTTACAGGTGTAAAACAATGGGTGAAATTATTATTATTATTGCGTTTGTGCAAGCTCCATTGTTTTTGTCATTTCCATAAGAGAAAGGAAGGGGAAGAACAAGGGGAGGGGGGGGCGCAAGTGGAATAGAGTGAGATAGATTAAACAAGATATCCAGAGCAGTAAGTACCTCAGGTAAAGCTGGGTTCAAACCTGGATGGTTCGAGTGGCGCGATTACATACAAAGTCAACGCAAAGACGAGACGACGCGCGAACGGGCGCGGCGCGAACGGGCGCGAACCATCCGAAAGGGGCGGTGCGAACGGCATGAACGGTCGCCTCCTATCGTCGCCCCACTTGGAAAAATCCAACTGAAGCGACCTTCGATTCATCCCCACTCCACCCATCGTGTCCTGACAGCCATTCAGCGTTGATGTTGTCCGGAGACACGGACATGTTTTTGGTGTTTGGAGATGGGACTCCCTTTTTTCCAGGTGTTTCGCTTTGATTCCAACGGGACATGATTTTTTTACCAATGCGGATGGAGTGAAGCGATAGAAACGACTAGAATAGAAGAAATAGCTTCAGCTTTGGACACAGCTTGAGACATAAAAGGTATATGAGCATAGCAGCAGAGATATGCTAATAATAGCCTAATAGGTTCATACAATTGCATCACTTTATTTAAGGTTCTAAATGGGCTTGCACCTCCTCCACCATTGAAATAGTTCATAAAAAGAAGTGGAAGTGGCGACAGAACAACAAGGGCAACACCAGAGGGGACTGTGAGGTACCATTCAGACAGAGTGTGTTTGGTGAAACAGTCTTCTCTGTTAGATCCTCCCATCACTGGGATAGTCTCCCTACCAAAGTAAGAGAGACCACCAACTATTTGACCTTCAAATTCAACCTTAAAGGAGTAGTTCACCCCCAAAATGACTTTTTTTCTATTGATTACTCATGCCATGGAGACTTGAGTTCAATAATATTTTTGGGTTTGTGTCGCATTCCTAAGGCAATACTTTGATTCTAAAAAATGTACCCCCATTGATTCCGGATGGGGACCCAAATGGATTTGGGTCCCCATCGGATTTGGGTCCCCATCCAGAATCAATGGAAGCAAAAGAAAAAAAACGCAGCCTTACTGCTGTACATCCTCAACAGTTACACCGTATTCCTGCCAAAACGGCATAGTAACTATAAACTACTTTTACTTAACACATGTTGAAGTAAAATGTAGTGAAATTAAGTAATGAAGTAATGATGTCTATACAAGTGTATGGACATCTTGTACTGTATAAATGTATTTAAGACACACACTGTAGCTTTCGCAACACTTTTCAGCAGACAATGTTCATTTAGTTGTTTCACCACTCATTGTTTTTGCTGATCTGCTGCAACTCGTTTGTGGTTTAAAATGTCACCACAAGAGGACATTGCTTGAATAATATCACACAAACAGAAAGGACTTGTTGCTGCGAGGAAACATACAATTTGGGTGACAATTGTTTTAAACCTCTCTTCTCCTTCAAAAACATTTTTTATTCTAAAGTAAAACTCAGCAAAAAAAAAAGAACAAGATTAGCCTTGCAGACGCCGTGTATAATCCCCACTTACACCTAAAAACCTATGCTGGCCAGTGAAGTGGTAAGAGGACACAGGAAGTGGTCTATTGAGAGTTGGAAAAAGTAAGTCGTATGGTCAGATGAGTCATTCCTCACCCTGTCCTCAAGTAAACACGCACACGGCTGCCACACACCAAAATAAGTCTACAGGCCTGAGGGCTTGATTCCTACAGTATGTCAATGAGTTCTGGTGGCTCTCTTGTGGCGAGGGGTTGGTCTATATCCACTGGATCCTTACAGGACATCACCGTAAAACATTCTTCCAAAGTGACCGTTTTCATCTCATGGTGAAACGTTTCAACTCATATAAAAGGACAAAAATAAGCAGGCGATATATGTTTAGTACATTAAAATAGACATTTATATTTTAGACAGATAATGTGCTTTGAGTGGATATAATGTAACAATTTAATCTATGTTGTTTTGAGGTCTTCCAGGATGACATCGCTTCCATCCAAAAGACAGGAAGTGGTCACCAAGAAAAGGTTGCCAGTAAGTTGGCGTGCGCTCGGGGTACGGTCAGTCCTCCCACCAAAACCAGCGAAGAAGCCACCCCAGACAGACAGTAAACAGGCCCCGGAGAGAGAGAGAGAGAGAGAGAGAGGGGCGCAGTAAATCACATCAGAGCAACAGCTGTGAGCCGCGCTAATTACTATCTTGGTGTGAAGACACAACTTAATTCATGCTAAATGTGTGGCTGCGGGGAGGGAGGGCAGAGCTGGTTGTGTGCGGGGGATTTCCCCCGTGTTCAACATGTGCGTGTGGGTTCTGGGGTTCTCGGCGTCGGCCTGATTTCTTTCACACATCAGTGAGATGGAGCGACAGAGTTATGACACCACCGAGCGTCGCCTTCACGGTACAGCTGCCTGCATGGTTAGGCTCCGCAGCCCGGCCTTCTCATTAGGGCTGGCCCATTGCTAAACAAGGGATATAGAGTTTATGGGACACTGCCACACGGCAACGGTCCCATAAACCGTGAAGCTCAGTCCGGGTTTGTCCTCCACTGCTCATGACTTTGATGGTTTTCCAATCTTCCGTGGATGCACTTTAACTCTTATACCGCTACGGACGTTCCCGTTCGCCCCAATTCTTTGGGTCGCGCCGCGCCAATACGGCCGTTCGTTCGTTTACCGCTTGTTGATGTCCGTAAGCTGATGAGGGGTCGCGCCGCCGTGTACTGTAATCACATCGCCCGCAGTGATGGTCTTAAAAATCCATTATGCGTTAACATCAACGGAGACCAATTCTCTTCCGTGTTGATTTTCTCTGGCCCTGAGGCTCTGTGGCCAGAGACTGCTCTCAATGTATGGCAAGCCATAACAGCCAAATTCACATTAATTCTTGCATGACGCCGCCCTCTGCTGCCTGGTCTGCGAAAGTGCATTGTTGCACAATAAAAAAAAAAAAATAATAATAAATAAATAAATGTCTATCTATCTACTATAACGTTGCAAAGGTACGCCGTTTTTTGATGGCACCAGACCCAATAAATAAATAAATAATCTGGCAGTAGTAGAGTTAAAGGTTCCACAATGATCGGCTTCTGATTTTTTTACTCCGCTAGCTTGCTACTCACAATTTCCCTCCTTTTTAAGAGCAGATTTATGTGTGTACTGTATTGTATTGTGTATTGTAACTAAATTCTGGTCACAGGCGAAGATTACACGCTCGGTGCAGAGAGAGCAGTGGCAGGTCTGTCTCTTTAAGTGACTGTCCAATGATTTTGTGAATGAGTGAACAGTACTAGACAGGTTGGCCTGCATGGACAGCAGGAGCTCTGATCCTTATCACTCACTGAGGACTGTAGAGAAAGAGAGGGAGTGAGGAGGAGAAGAAAAAGGGATGAAGGGTGGAGCCCCGCATGCTTCATGGATCAATCACTCCATCTAGTGCAAGCAATAGTCAGAGAAATGAAAGGAAATGCTGCTGGAAGGCCTCTGCCATCGCAACACAAGTGTATTTTGACCTTGGCATCGTACCTAATAATCAAGTCAAGGATCGTTAAGGACGGGTGAAGGGGACGAGACGTGAAAGCAAACAAGCACACACACATCGCAGCTGTTAAGGAGAACGCTTTGCCACTGCACTTCAGCTGCACCCCTCTAATTACACCGCCAGGAATAGATGCACTGAAACACCACAGAGCGCCAGCCGCCACACCAAGAACCGGCGGCCGCTCGCCCGGCCTCTGTACTGCCTCCAACACACACAGGCCGCTTGGGTTTCTTGCGTAACCTCGCCTGGCCAAAAGGCTTCTGGGCTTTCCAGACGCTGTCGAGTCATGCCATTGTTTCCTGCTCGGCCTCTCTTTCTTTTTCTTGGTCGCTGGGCTTGACCACTGAGAAGGGATCCTCGGTTAAGCCGTAAAAGCAGTTCAGCAGCGAGCCACTTCCTTTAGCTCCTTGGGAACAGTTCATTTAGGGCAAGACCAGCGCGTCAGTCACTCAGGATTTGGGCTCTAATCAAAATCAAGAGGCCTCTCGTTCTGGGACACTATAAAGTAGGCGGTGTACAGACAACAATGTTGGATTTTCTTTCTTTTTTTTTTTTTTTGCAAGCAGCTTAATGATGAAAGCAGTCCCTAAATTACAGCTCTGGAAGTGAGGGGTGCTCAGTACATGGCGAACATTCATGCCGACCTCGTTAGGAGGCCTTAATGCCGCACAGAAAAGAGGGAAAATTCTTGTTTGTGTTTTCAGGGCTACATTATGGGTGCCTGATGATGTCGTAATTCAAAACACTTATTATTAGTGCCTCAGATTTGCCCCAGTGTAAATGAGGTGGTAACGTGCACATGTCATTATTGGCGAGTAAAGTTGACAGGTTAAGGGGGCGCTCTGCGTTTGAAGTCGCCAGCACCCCGTGGCCTTCTAAAAACACACAGCTGGGGAAACGGTTTGGAAGGAGAAGGCTACTTTAGAGGCATGCAGAGAGGAGAGAGGAGGTTCCATTCAGTAGATGTGGAAATGCTGCACGTTCTGCATGACTGGATGAGTATTTTCCCCTTCAGTCTGGTACAGAGATGGGGAGTATTCAACATGATTGCTCTCTCTCTCTCTCTCTCTCTCTCTGAGGAAGGTTGTCTTGTTGTGCATCTCTGCAAGACAGCTTGACATGAGGTCAAAATCAATGTCCAGTGGGCAGAGCGTCCGTGGGTAGATACTGTTCGTGTGCAGGTGGAGGTCTGCTATGCACAGTGCAGCCATTCTGTTTGGGACTTGGCTCATGATAATGAAGAGTGGTCATGGTTGACCATGAATGTTCGCTTGACCAGATAGCTGGAAGCCATGCTTTTTCAATGGGCTAATTTCAGCACCAAAGTCGCTCAAACACACACATGCAGACAGACAAACACTCACGCTCACTCTCACACACACACACACACACACACACACACACACACACACACACACACACACACACACACACACACACACACACACACACACACACACACACACACACACACACACACACACACACACACACACACACACACACACACAAGCACACTAGAGTTCCAAGAACAGAAGACTATATCTCTTCATCACGGGGCAAAGGTCAGTCAAGTTACCCCTGAGACAACGGCGCCCTCTAGAGATGCCTCTGTTCTGGTGGATATGATATGAAAGAAACACTTGGCTACTGCCCCGCCCTTTAGGAGACTGGAGGCAGGTCCTGAGTCCCGGCACAAATGTCTTTTCATTCGCTTAATTTGAATCTTTCATTCATTTTGTTTAGATTTTTTGTTCATTTTAGTTTTTTCCCCCCTTTTTTTTAAGGCTTAGGTTTAGTTTAGTTGTATAAGTTACCATAACCCTAGGTTGTGGCCTTGTGGGTATTTGTCAGAGGTGAGATTCAAAAAATATCTGAAAGTTTGTGAAAAGTAGCTTATATAGATCTGCCATTTCCACTATTTTTAAAAAATGTCTGAAAATATTAGGATTATGTATGAAATATTGACAAAGACTAAAACACAAGCACTCCAATGGGAGAAGAGAACACGAGCACAGATTATGACTTGATTCTTGATTTCCTTACTCACAGAAGTAAATATGTACTTTGTGTGAGCCCAGTCTCTGGCTCATGGCAACAAGCTCTTGTCCCGCAACTCTGGCCACACATATCTCTTCTCTCTACTCTCTGTTCGTGCTGAACTGTCAGTCTAGTTTCATCCAAGATGCTCTATTGTGCTTTATAACAGATAAACAGAAATGTTATATTTTATTATATGGGGAAAAAAATAATTAACATTTTTTTAAATGTTTTCTATTATTATTATTATTATTATTACTCAAATGTTTTTAGAAGACCATTTGAATATTAGGCTATTATGATCGTGCACTGGGTTGTAATAATGATAAAAATAATGAGCGCAAACATTACATTTGTGCTGTATTTAGTGTTGTATTGTTTTGAAATGGATGAGCAATAAGAAGTAAGATTAGGAGTGAGGTGGGGGGGCACAGCCACGCTCACATAGAAGAACCTTGGTGCAGCTTCTGTATTTAAGATTTTTATTGTTACAAAAAAGAAAGTGCGTCAGCCTTACTGGTCCATTTGATACGATATTTTTTTACACCATCGAGTTGAATTGAAACCACTTACAGGTGGCAGCCGTTCGCAACTGGTAAAAACAAACCTAGCCCAGCCCTACCCTTCCCTGACCCTTCTTTGTATATACTTACTGTTTGTATAGACTTACTGTTTTTTGTTTATTCTTTCTTTTTTACTGACTATATCTACTGCATAGTACTGTGTTCTATTCGTCTGTCATTCAATGTTATATGAGTTACTTAAATGGTTTCCTGTGGAAATAAAAAGTCTTCAATCAATCAATCAATCAATTAACAACCAAGCTCACATTCACTTTTTTTTTTCATTACTCAAGAACTAATCCAACTTGTTGCACTTCCTTGTGTTCACACATTTTCCATGACATTTGACAATGAAGCCAGGAAGCGATATACTAAAACCACAGCACAAAACACTTCTGTGCCAGAACAACACATCTCCTTTCTGGGTCCTGAGCCACCGATTGTGAAACCCTCCATTGGACAGTACTGAAAAGCATTCATAGAAAGACGGCTCAGCATTCTGACATTAATATCAGCCTTTCACAAGAAATACTGCATGTGTGTGATTCATGAGGGGTTTAGCCATGTATTGGGGAAACATTTGACCCCAATACAGCTTTTTGGGTAGATATTTGGTGTAGACGGGGGGGGGGGGGGGGGGGACTGTCAAAGTACAGTTGTAACTCAAATTTACCAAGAATAGAGGGTTACAGTGGTTAAGACTGACTGTACAGTACATTTTTACCTGGAGAATACACTGATAGTCAGGAAAACAGTGTCACTGGCATGCTGCTGTATCTGTGTGCTGTCTCTGTGTGTGTGTGCGTGCGTACACACGTAAGTGTATGTGCCTACATTCACGATGGCGGACATGTCTGTGCTTTCCGTGTGGGGTGTGCAGTGTGTGTGTTCACAATTTTTATGCCTGTGTGTGTGTGTGTGTGTGTGTGTGTGTGTGTGTGTGTGTGTGTGTGTGTTGGGGGGGGTGGGGGGTGATAGGGCGGGGTATCTAGTCTGTCTATGTCTGGTTCTTTAGTCATAAGCCCAGGTATGTGAGGGATTTCTGGACGGGGAGGTCAAGGGGTGAGAGACATCTTTCAGCAGCTCCTTTATTAACTGCACACGTATCCCCCTCCACGCACACACATTAACACGCACAATTACAAAGCACGCGCACGCCACAGAAATAAAGCGGAGCGGCCCACATGCCTATGTACGCCCATATACGTATGTATGCATACGCACGCAATTCTGCACGTGCACACATGCGCACGCACGCACGGACGCTCGCACGCACACGCACTCATACACACACACACACACACACACAGACACACACACACACACACACACATGAATTGCACATTGACACTCACAAAGCAGCCACTGTGGCTGCACTTCCGGAGTGAAAAGTTCAAACGGCAAACAGAGGAGAGGAGAAGCCAGAGCTAAATAAGATGGTGAGGAGTGAGTTTAGGATATGACCAAGACCATGCTGTCTTGCTCTGTCTCTCGCTCTCCCTCCATCCCTCCTCCCTCACACACACACACACACACACACACACACACACACACACACACACACACACACACACACACACACACACATCCCTCTTTCTATCCCGCAAACACACACGTTTGCTTTGTTGTGACTGTAGCGACACGGTGTCTAATGTGTATGGCGTCTGTGCTGGTGGCTCCCAGACACTTCAGACTGGAACCAGTCCTCTGCTGTGGGAGCTGAAGAGGTCTGGAATGAACCAAACACCTCCAACCCCCTCCCCTCCCCAGACATCCAGGGTGGGTGGGTGTGTAGGACAGACAGCCGTGTAGACAGGAAGTTTACCAGGAAGAGAAGAGCATGAGAGATGGAAAGATGGCGTGGTGGCAGAGTTCAGGGCAAGTGACATTGCCACTAGAGCCCAAGCGACAACGATCTTTGGGTAAGATGACAATTCAGATTTTTGGATTACAGATGTGCATACGGATATGTTGTCAATGAGTGCGAGCTGTGCGACATTTTCTAATCAATTAAAAACTTGATTTTACGATGAATTGAGTACAAAGGACCCCAATGGAAACAAGCCATACTGTAGGCTTTCTTGGAGCAGCACCTTGTATTGAATTATACTTTCCAGGGCTTTTTTTGTTGTTGTTGCAAACTGCTAATAAAGTATTCAACCATTTCAAGGATTTCATTCAAGTTGCTATTTGATAAATCAAACAAATGAAATAAAAACAAATAACTTTTAGGTAGATAACCCCCCACACACAAACACAAAAATAAACTTTTTGACATTGTATTTAACCACTTATGCTCTATTAACGTTCAAAAATAACTCACGCGTTGCAATTTATGCCCTACGCATCGGCTGGATAACTGGCGATGTCTAAAAAAAGCCTAAATTAATGGCCAATATATGAGTCTGGCTCTAACACATACACACACGATGGATGGAGGACATCAACAATATGAACACTTCTCTCATACGCACACGCACAAACACACACACACACACACACACACACACACACACACACACACACACACACACACACACACACACACACACACACACACACACACACACACACACACACACACACACACAGGACCAGAGGACTGCGTAGTGCGTACGACCCTAGCCTGGGGTGTCCCATAGCAGGGGTGAGTGTGGGGACAGGGCAGCCACATGAAAGCCACCCACACACACACCCTGACACACACACACACACACACACATACTGTACTTCAATAAAAGACCTCTCCACGCCTCTCTGCTGCCGCGCCTAGATCAGCCAAACTCCACCTCAAACTCCCCTATGAGATGTAGTTCTGATTAGCATTTGTTACCTCCAAAATAAACACATCTGCGAGCGTGTGTGTGTGTGTGTGTGTGTGTGTGTGTGTGTGTGTGTGCACATGCGTGCGTGCCGTGCATGCGTCTTACCGCTGGGATTGAACTGCATGCAGGATATGGGTTTGTCATGAGCTGGGAAGTGGGTCACCACTCCTTCTCCATCAGAGTCCTCACTCACCACGACCTGGAATACACACATGCACGTACGCACGCACACGCATTCACGCACGCACACATGGAGACACACAGAAACACACAGAGTCTTAGTCATTTTACCACATTGAGGACGGGACTTTCCACCCTTCAAGGATTTTCTCTTCACATTTTGGCTCTCGCTTTTATCACCAAACACCCCTCAGAGCTGAAAACCGCTGAACTGGATCCACATAACGCCACCTCCCCGCTGAACCGCCGCCCTCTGGTGGTTCAAACATAATTAGCATCATCACCTGATTAACGGGACAAGAACCACAAAGTCGAGGTCCTTGATTAGAGCTGTCCTGAATGAAGAAGAGACAAGGACCTGGTCTCGTCCACCAGATGTGCAGACAGAAGCTGTGCTTTTTTTTTGGTACACAAGCTGAGACCCCCACACGACGTGTACACAGTCTAAACACATAAAAACACATGCACGCACCCACGCACTTGTGTTTTTCAAACAACTTAAGCCCTGTTACTTCTAAAAAAAATATCTAATTCCAAAAGTGCAATGATGAGGTGGGGAACTGAACAGAGCTGCCTTGGATACTTTCTAAGTTCCCCACATTGCACATTTTTGATGCCTTTATAACGGAATGGAACTAGATTTTTTTGTCCCAAGTAACTATACCCTCTCCAAAGATCACCTGTTTACAGCTTACTACAGGTATATTACCCACGGACCCGCACAACGCTTCTTAAGCCCTGTATAGCCCTTGTACGACAAATCAGCGAAAATAGCCAAACTACAAGGTCACAACGTGTGACATTGTGATGTGCCGTATTGTTTCTCAACTTTGAAATTCCAAGGTCTCCCTTTAAAGGAGTAGTCACTTCGCAAGACAATTATTGTCTTGCGATAAATAAAATAAAAATATTATTGAACTCAAGTCTCTATGGCATGAGTAATCAATAGAAAAAAAGTCATTTTGGGGGTGAACTACTCCTTTAACTCTGACAACGGGTTCATTTGGTTCCATTTGTGCACTGTCAGGGTTACAGACTTGTATGGGTCAATGTAGACCCCCCTAAAGGAACCCACAGAGTCCCTGGAATCTACTAGGAGAACCACTATCCTTGCCTAACTGATGTGGATTCAAAGTAAAACTCCAACACTGGAGACAGAGCTGAAACCAGCTTCTTCTGTCAGTTCACGCTGAAACTGCAATCTCCGACTTGTCTTGCGAGGCCAGATGTTAAAGAAAACAAACTGCTCTGAGGTCAGTGACTGGCTGGCTGGCTGTTAAGATCCAGGGTGTGTGTGTATGTGTACAGTATGTGTGAGAGAGACTGATTTCAGTTCAGTGGTATTATATGAACTTTAATGGTAGGCATGATGCATGTGAGAAAGGACTGCACTGAGACCAGTGGCTGACAGAAAACTCCTCTGGTCATGAACAGAGATTAGAGCTAAGCCCAGACATGAGGCCACTGTGTGCGTGTGCGTGTGCGTGTGTGTGTGTGTGTGTGTGTGTGTGTGCGTGTGCATGCACGTTTGAGTGCATGCACAGTGATAAATCTGGCCCCAGCGTTGCATTAAGGACGTCAGGGGGCTGGCTGAGCGTTCTTAATAGGAGCCAGTCCAAACACAAGGCAGCGAGAGAGAGAGAGAGAGAGGGGGGGGGGTAGAGAAAGAGGGAGAATAAGTGGGGGGGTGGGGGGGAAGAGGAAGAGGGGAAAAACAGAGGAGAACAGAAAGAAAGGGCTGGTGACATAAAGCAGATCTCTTTTATTACGGAGCAGGCAGACAATGTTGTTCTGTGAGGGAATCCTGCTGCAGCCCTTTGAAATGAGAATTAGTGTCCTCTGGAGAGCCAAGCTTATTACACAGGAGTGAGTGCAAAAGTGTATGCGTGTGTGTGTGTGTGTGTGTGTGTGTGTGTGTGTGCGTGCGTGCGTGCGTGCGTGCGTGCGCGTCTCCAGATAAATAAGCTCAAATACTATGTAGCCTCTGTCAAAGTCAAGAATTGCCACACTTGCACAAGAATTTACATCTAACGTACCACTGTTTTTAATATACTGTATGTACTGTATCACTCAAACCTCTGTCTGTCTGTCTGTCTGTCTGTCTGTCTGTCTGTCTGTCTCTCTCTCTCTCTCTCTGTCTCTCTCTCTCTCTCTCTCAGTCTCCTCCGTAGCTTGTCTCTCAGTCGCAGCCTGGTCCAGTCAGTGTTTATGGCCAGTGTAGGGTTACAGTGTGTCGGCTGGTGACACAGTGCAGGCCTGCTTCTGAAGGCTTCAGGCCCAGCTTACAGGAGCCCCTCAGGACCTGCTACAGTCACAGTGCAGGGAGGGGAGAGAGTCTGTGCGTGTGTGTGCGTGTGTGCGCTCGTGTTTGTGTGTGTGTGTGTGTGTGTGTGTGCGTGTGTGTGTGAGAGAGAGAGAACTACATCAGCGGCATACTGTTCTGAGACGCCTCATTAAAAAAATGTGACAGCACCTCCACCATAATTAATCATGGTCTGGGTGGGTGAGGAGAGTTAAGGAAAAATGGGGTTTTAAGCATATTTTCATTTATTTTCTGGGCAACAGGGCAACGGCGGCGCGTGGATCACGCTAGCGGCGGACGGGTAACATTCAAACTATGACGTCACCGCCGGTGCAAACAACACGGCCCTCACCTCCGAGACCGCCGCCTGACGCCCAGCCCCGGGGCCGAGCTCTCTCTCTCTCTCCACGTGTGAAAACGCACGCCGATTAATCCAGCGAAGACGTGGCTTTGGCACCGCAGGGCACAAGGCTCGGCCTTGAGCTTCATGTGAGGTTAAGGGGGAACAGCAGCACCCTGCTGTTTACCCAACATCTACCCTCACCAGGGCCCGGCTAAATACGGCCAGCGCTGCGGCTGAAACCCAGCCTGTTAAAATATGTGGGCAAACTAAATGGCACCTTTGAGCGAGCTGTGAGGTGTGAGTCGGACGGCGGCCGGCCGGCCAACCCTCACACATTCTTCTGTTCTCCGGCTGACCACGGAAGCCAAAGGTGTGTTTACCGAGGTCAGACTGGACCGGAGAGAGGTGTGGAGGAAGGCTGGGGCAACCGGGTTCCAAATGAACCATTCACATTGTGCGTGTGTGTGTGTTAGTGTGTGTTAGTGTGTGTGTGTGTGTGTGTGTGTGTGTGTGCACGCGCGCAAGCGAAGGGCCTTGTTGGAGAGAACTGCAGGCATTTAAAGGGCTAGCCAGTAAAACTGACACTCTATTAAACCGTGATGGCCACCTGGTAACAGTTTCTGGTAGGCCGCCATGCGGAGGCTAAAAACAGTATACTGTCCTCGGGACAGATTTAGTTTGAGGGGGTGAAGCAGAGCGAGCCTGGTGTCATTATGAAGATTAAAGACAAGACATAATGAAACATACTGTAACTCAGCGCTCTATGATGACTAGAGCCTGATAGCAATTTGGTAATGGGCCTTGTTTACACTGAGGAACGTCAACTGACCTTATTAACACCTCAACTGGGCTTGCATAACTTAGCTTTCTTCTGCAGCACACATGCAACTGAAAGATTTTACCCTTTAAACCCTCTATACTAAAATTTTAATTAATACTTAATTGCCCGTGGTCGACTGGCTCTGTACTTGGTCCATTCTATTTTGTTCCCCTTCTCACATTGTGAGCATGTAGATCTGATATTTTGGACCAATGTTCCCCCCAGAATGAGGATGCTAGGGTGGTTGAGAATGACACAGCAGGTCTAAAGGCATGTTCACAGTGGTATTGCCAATCATCTCTAATTGTTGTTTCACAAATCGAATGATAATAAATCCACAATATTCAAAAAAAGCCTGTAGGTCCACTTTAAGTCGTTTTACATAGACCATAATGTCTATCAATAGTCTCCTTTGTTGAATTCATCCTAGTGTAACGTTAAGAATAATGTACATCACAAGAATGTGTGTTTGTCAGCAAATCAAGCTCAAATGAAACCCATGACGCAGTGGTGTGGCCATTCTAACGGCAGATGTGCCGTAAGTTCACAGATGTTTTGTTCTGGTTGGTCCTAGGGATGACAATGAAACAACATGCCTCCACCAGTAGAGGGTATCCACATGCATAAAGTGAATGACCAATCAAGTGGAAAATCGGGTGGCGAAGTGAGTGGCAAAGAGTTTAATGTTGTTTAAAATTGTTTAATGTAATCAGACTTTTCTGTTTGGATGTATGGGCTGTCAAGGCCAGAAACTAGTTTTTTGCCACTCAGTAGCGTTCCCGCATAACTTCTGGGTATGATGATGATGTCACGCGCATACCCTATACATACAATTAATTGGCTGCGGCTGCTTTTCACCTGCCAGTGAGGAGCTTCACCGGGGAGTCATAGTACATGCAAAGGAACACATATTCCTCATACTTCAACAACCCTGCTGAAAGACCACAAAGCAACAAAGATTCCCTTCCCGTCTGGCTTCCTACCCATAAACATGGCCAAATGTACTCGTATGGACAGACAAAACCGGCCAAGCCACGGGCACCACAGAGGATTTCAAACACCTAGTCTACAGTATGTGGTGGTAATCTGTAGAATCATGTTTTTACACACAAAAAATGCACCTTTGATACCATGGTATCAAACACGACACACGCGCATATCTCCTTGTATGGGCCGTTCTGTCTGTGACATTAGTTATCTCCATACATGGAGTTCTGTGCTCATTCCGTGCTCCTACACTCAAAGCCAGATGTAGGAGCGGTTAGCACCTCTCAAAAAGGAGGCGACACCCACAAATGGGTTCATAGATTGCTGTGGTGGCAGGAATTTCATTTTTGCACCACCAGAGTGCCCATCTTATTCTATACTATAGTGTGAACATGTACATGTACTGTATCGTAAAATATTGTGTTTTTGAGCGGTGTTAAACCGCTCCATAGAGTGGCTGTGCGTGTGTCTGTAGCCTTTTTCCTCAGCGTTTTGCCATAGCAAAATGTGTGTACGTAGCATCATGTTTGTCTAGTGATGTCATATGTCGTATGTCTGTAGCCTTTTTCCCCAGCGTTTTGCCATAGCAAAACGTGTGTGTGTGTAGCATAGCCTGTACATCCTAGACTCAAATCCTAGTCTGAAGACGTTATGCAAGCACGACCACCGCTCACTTCACATTGGGTGTGATTTTTTAAATGTAATTAGATTTGTTTGTGGGCACAAACGCATTGGTGCTAAAAAACGTATTCAGCTTGGAAAGTACTGTTTCCATTAAGCGTTACTATGGAGAGCCGCAAGTCATTATGGTCTACAGTATGTAAAACCACCAAATAGTCAAGTCATTATGGTCTACAGTATGTAAAACCACCAAATAGTCAGTCAGCCGTACTTTACCATTTTTGTGCTATCAGTAAATGTTTTGTTATTTTCTCTATTAGTTATATCACATTAAGTAAAGACACACACACACACACACACACACACACACACACACACTGACCTGTCCCTCTCCAACATTGTGTGTGTCAATGATGGTCACTACTCCAGGGTTGTGCGGGCTGCGTCGGCTGGCACTGTGCGGTGCGCCCTCCTCGTCTGGGGTGGCTGCAGGGATGGTGCCAGCCAGCTGGGTCACCACCTTTCCCACCATGGTCAGACCCGTCTTCAGGGTCTGTGGGGGCCACAGTCATAGGTCACATAGGCATAGCATTTGTCATTATGTTATCGTCGCATTGTAATGTTTTTTAAAGGACGGACTCATTAGGAAAGTCTCGCCAAAAAGTAGTCCATGGAGAGTGATGAATGGAATTCTAACATCCATGACTTCTTAATGATGCAATAATGTTTAGCTAATATTTATTCAGTACTTCAGGTAAGTTCGGTAAAGTTTTAATGATATGTAAACAAAGGTGAAATCTAAGAATAAAGTCCTTGACATAAAAAAATGTCTATGTTTGTGTGTGGCCAAAGCTGTGAATACACAGTGATGAGTATTGATGCAGTTATGGTGGGGGTGGCAGTGGCTCGGGAGGGTGTCCAAGAAGTGTCCTTTACCACCATCTGCACCCTGATGCTTTGCATGGTTTCCTCCACTGTCGGCGTGTGCATGTGTGTGTTAATGGGTGAATGTGAAATGCAATATAAAACGCTTTGAAGAAAGGCACTATATTAATGCGATCCATTTTAAGGTCTTGTTACATTACATCTGCGATGCTATGAAGTCACACCATGTTTACACATAATGTACATCCTGCACCACAGTTGCAACCCCTTCCTAAAGCTGTAGTGGTAGGATAGTGTCCCATGCCAAAAATAACACATCTACAAGCTCATATGGCATTACAATTTAACTGAATATCTTGGATTGTAATTCATTATCTCTCTAGTATCTATCTCTCTATTCTTTTCTGTACATATAGTGCTTCACGCTTATTACGGCTGCTGCTGCTGTGCACCTGAATGCAGGGATTAATACAGTTGTATCTTACCTCATCGTATCTGATCTTAAGTGTTAATTTAATGTACATGCTAAATCACCCAGGATTTTAAGTGCATAGGATGGAAATTAGGACGTTTCCCTGCATATGTGCGCACAAGGAAAACGCGCACACACACATACGCAATTGCGAGTGCACACACACCCATGCGCACACGCACAGTGCAACACTCCTGGTCATCTTTATTTGCAGATGCAGAGACACTGCACTGATTTCTTCACAGGAAGATGGTTTCATCAGTCCATCACGCAGCTGTTGTCTGAGGCTTTGTGGGAGCGTTTGTATGTGTTTGTGTGTGTGCGCGTGCATGCGTGTGTGCTTGTGTTCTCTATGCACCTTCTGCGTCTTAATTGTAGAGCTGAAGTAAGAAGAGATATCCATGTGTTTGTGTGTGTGTGTGTGTGTGTGTGTGTGTGTGTGTGTGTGTGTGTGTGTGTGTGTGTGTGTGTGTTGTATGTGTGTGTGGAGTCTCCTCTGTGTCCTCTTAAGGACCAGCCATGGTGTCTGACTCAAACACACCTCTGTGGCTGGACGGAGGGAAATGGATAGTGCTGCTTAAGTGGAGTCTATCTCGCCTACTACACTGTCCTCAGCTAATGGAGTACTGTGTGTGTGTATATACGTGTGTGTGTGTGTGTGTGTGTGTGTGTGTGTGTGTGTGTGTGTGTGTGTGTGTGTGTGTGTCTGTTTTCGCGCCAAAGGGGCCCCGGAGAGTATAATCAGGCATTCAGGCTAGGCGGCCCTGTCAATACAGCATGGCGCCTCGCGTTTGTTGGGTCTGAGGATCGCACACTGTCTCTCTCTGCCACTTGGCCGTGCACACCATCCATCTGTCTGCTCTCCCAGTGTGTGTGTGTGTGTGTGTGTGTGTGTGTGTGTGTGTGTGTGTGTGTGTGTGTGTGTGTGTGTGTGTGCGTGTACGTGAGAGTGTGTGTGTGAATTGCCAGTAGCACCATCAATTATTAAGCGAGGCGTTTGGCTCCTAATTGATCAACACTAATGTGTTTTCTAATCACTGCAGTTGAGGAGTTCTTAGTGCTAGTCCAAACAGGAGCTATTGATCTGCACGGAGGCACGACTGGTGGCGCGCACACACACATACGCACGCACACGTACTGTATGTGCACAAATGTAAAAAAAAAAAAAAACATGGACGTACAGTACATAGAGAAGTGTGTGTAACTTACACACTCAAGACATACAAAAGTGTATACACATGAATTCACATACACACATAAGTACGGAAATACATGCACACCTCCGTCACGCACGCACGCGCGCACATACTTCTCCAGGCTGATTAGATTATGGCTTCTGTCCCCACCTAAAGAAGTTATATTATTCGTAATATTCATGTGATTAATATCTAAAAAGAACAATGATCATAAATCATAAGTAAATTACATAAATTATTATAGCCTACTGAATAGACATACAGTGTGTGTGTGCGCGTGCGTGTGTGTGTGTGTGTGTGTGTGTGTGTGTGTGTGTGTGTGTGTGTGCGCTCGTGCACATCCTGTACGCGTGGCTCCTATGTACTGCTGCATAGTGTATTGTCTTTAAGTCCAGCTCTCTCTCTCTGGACATCAGCACTCAGAGAGCCAGCGTGTCGCGCCAACGGGCCAGAGGGAGATACCTTGTCATCCATATTGAGATATATGGCCCTAAATGAGGAGAGGTCTGGCTGCCGACCGCCTGTCTGCCTATCAGTGTCCCCCCCACCTCACCCCGCCCCACCGCCCTCTGTCTCTGTTAAGCTAACCCGTTAGCGACGCGCTGCTCTTTTTGATGTATGTCGCCATTAGCCGGCTAATGGGGCTTCTCTCGCGCTAGCCGTTAGCGCTCGTTAAGTAAAGGGGAAGGGATAAGCCAGGTCTTTGTAAATCAATTAGACCCTCCCCTCACCCTCCTTTGGGAGCGGAGAGAGGATGAAGAGGAGACCAGAACCATATGAGGAACTTGCTATAGCTCACTAGCGCAGGTTAGTGAGCAGCCGCGGCCCTGCGGCGGGAATCGGCGGGCTGTTGTCTGTTAGCGAGGTAGCTTAGCGTCACTCCCCTGCAGAGAGAGGGGAGTGTAGCGAGGCCCGCGGAGAGTAAAAAGCAGCGCGGAAAGGAACAGACGGCCCAGTGTGATGAAGTGTCTCATAAGCCCGCGTTCCCAGTCACCGGGAGAGGCAGGGTGGATCTAATGTCAGAACACTTACAGATGGAGGCAGGAGTGCTGTAGCATCTGCAACGAAAGTTATAACTAGCGAAAATAAGAAACAAGCTCGAGCTTATAGATATGCTATTTTAAGTCCTCAACACAGGCTTAACATAGATGCATGGATGACTGGTGTGTGTATGCGTGCATGTGTGTGCGTGTTGCCGCTCACTTTGGCAGCGCTGATGACCGTGGCCGTGTAGGACTGGGCATTGTCACCGCAGGCCCCTCCACGTGACTGGTGACATCGGATAAGCTGCAAAAACACAGGGAAGGGCGAAAGGGCAAAAGATAAATAAATGAACAAGGAACGGCGAGCGCATGAAGACGAACCCCTGAGGAGACCAACAAGTAATTTGACCACGAAGCTCACAAAAAGTCCCCCTCTTACGTTTTTCTTTTTCTTTGGCGGGGGTTGAAATGAGCTTCAATGTGAGGAATGTTTTTTAAAGGAATATTATGCCAGCAATGAGCCCCAATCTGCTGTATTTCATGTACAATAATAAATAATAATAATAAAACTTTATTTATATAGCACCTTTTAAAACAATGTTACAAAGTGCTTAACAACATAAAAAATAACATCATACAGTGAATCATCATCAATTAACAATAGGATAAAAAATAAAAACAACAATCAGTGAGAATAGATGCAGTTAGGAGGTTAAAAAGGCCTTTCTATAAAAATGAGTTTTTAGTTTAGATTTAAAAATGGTTACAGAACCAGCAAATCTAAGATCCACAGGGAGGCTGTTCCAGAGTGTGGGGGCCCTGACAGCAAAGGCCCTGTCACCTTTGGTCACTCTGTTTGATGTAGGAACCACCAAAAGTGCCAAATCAGAGGACCTCAGTTGCCGGGCAGGCACGTAGGGTTCCAACAGGTCTCTTAAGTATTGTGGTGCTAGGCCATTAAGAGCTTTAAAAGTCAACAATAAAATCTTAAAATCAATTCTAAAAGTTACCGGCAGCCAGTGCAATGTGGCCAGGACCGGGGTAATGTGCTCTGATCTCCTAGTGCCTGTAATGAGTCTGGCGGCGGCGTTCTGCACCAGTTGCAGGCGGTGTATGGATCCTTTCTTGATATTGGCGTAGAGGGCATTACAGTAGTCTAGGCGAGATGATATCAGTGCATTAACGACTAAGTGGAGGTTGGGGGTGGAAAGTATTGTTCTAATTCTGTAGATGTTCCGTATATGGAAAAAACAGGTACGCACCACACTTTTTACCTGGGCCTCGAGACAGAGGTCGGAGTCAAGGAGTACACCCAGATTCTTTGCCACAGGTGTGACATTTTCTGACATAGTGTCAAGACTGTTTAGTAGTTGGGATCTGGTGGTAAGTGGGCCGAACAGGAGGATCTCTGATTTGTTTGTGTTAAGTTGAAGGAAATTTGCAGACATCCAGTTTTCTAGTTCAGACAGGCAGGCTTTGAGAGAGGATAGACAATTGGGGTTTGAGGTGTTGAGTGGCATGTACAGTTGGGTATCATCTGCATAGCAGTGGAAGTGGATGTTATGTTTACGGATTATGTGACCTAATGGGAGCATGTATATAGAAAACAGTAGGGGACCGAGAATTGAGCCTTGTGGGACACCGTGAGTGAGGGGGACAGAGGAGGATGTGGCAGTACCAATTTCAACAGAGACAGTTCTATCAGTTAGATAGGATCGCATGAGTTGGAGTGCAGTGCCATTTAGACCCAATGCCACTTGAGTGCCTCCGTCGCTGGCTCCAGTTTTTCTCGGATGCACTCAAGCAGTCACACAAACAGTGACCCCATCTGCCAATTACCTGAGCTGGCCAGCTTAATAAGGACATAAAAAAGGAGAAGAAAAACACAATTATCCAAAATAACATACTGCTGTGTGCACTGTAGAACTTTTTTTTTCTTCTTTTTTTTTGTCTGGGGCTAAATACTTTATAAATCCCATTAAATAGACAGAACAAAAAGACCAGAACATCTGTTGATTTTCAAAACGTTATCATTTATAGTGGACCCTTCTTGGGATGACTTGTGCAGCCAGACAGATTAGAGGGGGAACAAATAGATAAATGAATTTTTGGGATTGTAAATATGTCATTGTTCTGATAAAGCACTTGTGTAATGGATGGTGTGTGTGCGTGTGCGTGTGCGTGTGCGTGTGCGCGCGCGCGTGCGTGCGTGCGTGCGTGTGTGTGTGCGTGCGCGCGTGTGTGCGCGCGTGTGCGCGCGTGCTTGCGTGTACGTGTGTGTGCGTGTGCATGCGTGTGTGAGTGTGTATGACTGTGTACTTGTATTACTAACTTGTATTACTAACTTGCAGTGGTAAAGTAAATAAGTACATTTACTTAAGTACTGTACTTAAGTAAAATTGAGGTATTTGTACTTTACTTGACTATTTACAATTTCCAATACTTTTACTTCTACTCCAATGTATCCAATATATATATATATATATATATATATATATATATATATATATATATATATATATATATATATATATATTGTACCTTTACTCCCTACATTTATTTGACAACTAGATACTAGTTATTGATTGATTATTAGTACAAATTAAAACATACATTAACCACTTCAGCAATATATCTATTTCGGCCATTTGAAAATAGACGATCTACAAGCTGCTATGTAGATCTGCTATTTTCAAAAGATTTTTATACATTTGAAAACTTGAAATGGGACATTCTGCATAATGACTATCTTTAAGTACATTTTGATACCAATACATTTGTACTTTTCTCAAGTACATTTTGAATTCCGGACATTTGCTTGTAACAAAATATTTCTATATTGCGGTAATGATACTTTTACTTAAAGGGATATTTCACTTTCAAAAAAAGGTTTGGTAATTTTATCGTCTTGTCAGGCTTTTATGAACACCCTGAACAGTTTTTAATTTGCTTAATTCAATATTTAGATATTTGATGTAAATGTTACCGGGCCTTCCTCCTTTTCTTATTGTATTTAATTTTTTTCCATTTTCCCAAAGAATTATTAAAAATAACTGAAAAATCACACCTGTGTGAACTGAGCGGTGGTTGTGTGTGTGTGTGTGTGTGTGTGTGTGTGTGTGTGCGTGCGTGCGTGCGTGCGTGCGTGCGTGCGTGTGTGTGTGTGCGTGCGTGCGTGCGTGTGTGTGTGTGTGAGAGAGAGAGAGAGAATATTGCAGTTGATGCTCAGACTAGACTCAAGAGCACCCTCTCTGGTCACTGAGTGGTAGTTCAGGCTACATACACACATACATACATACATACACGGATACATACACGGATACACACACGGCCATGCTATGGAGCGGTCTACCACCGCTCAAAAAGTTATTGAAAAAATACGGCCTGCTCACGTATTAGGAGGGTATTACGAGTCACCGAAAATGGAGTTTGAAGTTACAATGGGTGTGTATGGGGAGAGGCCCTAGGCCTGGAGGGCCGGATAACATTTACATCAAATATCTAAATATTGAATGAAGCAAATTAAAAACTGTTCAGGGTGTTCATAAAAGCCTGATTAGACGATAAAATGACCAAAGGTTTTTTGAAAGCGAAATATCCCTTTAGGTACAACATTTTTGCACTTTTTCTACCACTGCTAACTGAGGGCCAAATGTCCCCACAGGTATAGCAGAATGTGAGAAACGGACATTGCGAGGACAATGTTCAATTAGCAGAAGATTCAGGTCGGGGTCAGGGTTAGACATGAGTTATATGCCTGACTTATAGTTACAGTAGCTACACGCAGGTGCTGCACACCGGAAATAGCCGAGCTACAAGCCCCCAATCTGTGTGTGCGTGCGTGCGTGCGTGCGTGCGTGCGTGCCCTACCTTGTTCTCAGCATAGGCCAGCCAGCGGCCTCCCAGTGCTATGGGGTTTAGGTTGGGACCCGGGCAGGGATAGCAGCCTGGAAGAAGGGCACACGTGATGTTATTGACTGGAACACATGGGACGGTTACAACAAGAAATGAGCAGTTCAGACGCATCATTCTGTTTAAAACCCATTTAGGCCTAGAATTATTGAACGCTTTAACCAGTGAAAAATAGCAGACATACAAGCTCACAGCGCGGCACCGAGTGCCGCGCTGCGAGCTTGTAGATCTGCTATTTTTGAAAAAGTCGTGAAAATGTGTGCAAATCTTTGACTATATGTATTTTCATTTAAGTGAAAAGGACCTTTTCTTTGACAATGGCGAGCCAGACTGCTGACATAGAAACATAGGGTTTTTAAAAAAATCTTAGAAGGATTCAAAAGACTCTTATAGAATCGGGTCAAAATCCTAATTTTCAAGATTTTTCAAAAATAGCAGATCTACAAGCTCGCTGCTATTTTTCAATAGTTAAAGCATAAAATAATGATACAAAATAATGTGTACCCGTTCTAAATGGGTTAATGAAGTGCGTCTCGGGTGACCAGAGGAACACGGTCAAAGCGTTTGCCAGTTTCCTAATAACAGCAGCACGGTCTTCCAGCCCACATGGAAGCAATGTTGTAATGCAGAAAAAGAAGTGGAGATTTTTTTTTTTCGCCCCGGTGCTGAGGTTTGAGGACTGTCCCTGGAGAGAGAGAGCCTGTCTCTCTTAAACCATTAATGTGTTTGCGAGGATTCTCTTGTTTGGGAAGATGAATGGGAGCCTAATGAGGGTGACTGACCCGAGAGCATGCGGGTGGGCGTGTGTGTGCGTGTGTGTGTGTGTGTGTGTGTGTGTGTGTGTGTGTGAGTGTGTGTGTGTGTGTGTGTGTGCGTGCGTGTGTGCGTGTGATTGTTTGTATACACACATTATGACCTAATGGAGTCTGTGGTACCCAATAAAGTAAGGTTGGCTCCTCTTCTGATTGACTGGTAGACACGCTGATCCCTGAAGGATCACACAGACAAAAACATACACTCACACTCACACATACTGTACATGCCAACAACACTGGCACGCATGCGCACACACACACACATAAAACCCCAACCTCTGCAGTCAGCAGAAATAAAAATAACAGTCAACAGCCCCCCTCCACCAGAGAAAAAACGAAAAGAAAAGCGAGCCATAAATTCACGAGCAGATAAACTGTGTTGGACATAATAAACCATAACAAATGTGCCTCTGCCCACTCAAACAGATGGGGACGTAAACAGGCTCACTACAGTAGGGTTTCTATGACTAATAACCTCTGGCGAATCAGAGCTCCAGCTAGAGGGGGCATGCATCATGTCCACCGCAGTGCAGAGCCCACCACAACATGCAAACATGTGCTTGTAAACAGACACAGCGATGTGATGAATATTGTCATAAATTGCCATAAATGCATACAGATACAGACGGGCGACAGCCTGCTTGTTTTGAGTATGTGTAAACAGGGCTGGATGCGCACGCACACGCGCACAGGCCTCGAAAACCCTGTGGATCCCCAGCTCTGTTCGGGAACCGCGCGCACCAGACACACGCGAGCGAGCGTGCTTGCTTGCACACAAACGCACGCCTACACATCCACTCGGTGAGGTCATGTGAGTGCATGGAGGCGTGTGTGCGTGTGTGTGTGTGTATGTGTGAGAGGGGGGAGGGGGGTGGCTGACAGTAATTTAGCGCTCAGGGAGCAGATGAGATGGAGGCAGACAGTAATTTAGTGTGCAGAGTTGGGGAAGGGGGCCGGGGAGGGCCAGGCGGGGCCTGGAGGACGGGACTTGAGGTAAGCCACAAGGCCTGCTGGTGAAGCCAGAAGAAGGCTTTCGTGCCTCTCCAAGGCCGAGGAGAGCCCAGGCAGTGAGATAACATGTGTTTGACACATCCTGGGTGGAGACCAGAGTGGAGAGAGAGAAAGCAGGGTGGAGGAGGAGAGGAGAGGAGTGTTAGAACGTAATGGCGGAACAATAACGAAGAGGGAAGCAGAGAAGTGGGCCTCTTGTTGGGTGAAGAATAGACATGGAGACCCAAAACTGGTTTAAAGCAGTTTCTCCCTGTTTAGGTTCATGGCACAGGCTTATACTTTTCCACTAGCAGATCGACAAGGATGTGCCGTTACGCAGAATTACGCTTTTTAAAATGCCATTCTGAAGCCAAGGTCTTAACTTCTTCAGTGCCATATTTAAAGTGGGACCTCTTATATTGCCGGTTCGCCAACAAAGGGTTAAAAAAATAGTGTGCACGCTGGTGCACACATTCGTGCACAGATCATGCACTATGCATGTGCATGCTTTTCACAGCTTTCAAACAAAAAAATCCGCCTGGAAATCCGTTCAGGCATTCAGGAGAAGGCAGCCCTTATGTTTTCTTCAAATGTAAACAAACATGGCTGCCATGTTTGAAAGATGGGGTTGGTATGGGGGTTAAACATGCAATTTCGCGATCGTGATCATGCCTAGTACACTGTTGGAGGTCCAATTTTTTTTTTCAAAAAAGACGTCCAGGGTATGGCAGGGTATGAGTTAAATGGTGAATAAATATTATCTGTGTTTTTTTTTTTTTTGAGCGGTGCTGGCCGCTCCAACATGTGTCCATGTGTGTACGTCCATGTGTGTATGTCCATGCTAAATTGACAGTGTATCAAATACTGTATCAAATTACTTATCCGCATGTCCCCTTTCTGATTGGGCAATATAATGATGAGACGTCATGTGGACAACGTCATTACAGCCAATGGTATGGGATAACAAAAAGGCGTTTGTCACATGACTCCCGCGATTTACCTAAATTAGGGGGCGAAGTAGCTTAGTGGGTAGAGAGAGCCTTCTGGTTATCACAAGATTACCAGTTCTGGATGAAACGGAATACATCAAGCCAACATCAGATCAAATTGTTGTACGGTACGAGGGTCTTCCAGAGCTTGCCTGGGATCGTGTTTTTAATGGTGATCAATTTTCCATATTAGGGAGATCAACAGACAGTGGCTTCCCTGATTGGCCAATCCAAACCATCAGCTTTGCGGATTGGCCAAGGTTCGAATGAAGTGTGTGTCTATGAAACAATATAAGTTGTAGGGCGAGCAATAGGACTCCATTTTACACACAGGAGGATTTCGTCAAGTATAGTCTATTCAATTAAGCGTTGGGCTGCTGTGTGAAATGCTGCGCTGGACTGTACATCTGAAAGGAGGACCAAATAAAACCCTTCATGCTGCTGTGGCAGTGGGCACCAAGGTTTACTCCTTTGGAGGGTACTCTATCGGGGAGACCTACGAGTACAACAAGGGCCAGATTGATATTCATGTCTTTGACTCAGTATCTTTGTGCTGGACAAAGTTGCCCGAGGTTCCCGGTGAGGCTCCCTCCACGCGTGTATGCCACACAGCTGTGCTCATAGAAGATATGATCTACATCTGGGGGGGAATAGTTAACATTGAGACAGAGGAAACCGGAAACGGGGTTATTACCATCACTGGGAATAAGTGCAATTTGCTTTATGCATTTGATGTGTTAACCCACAGGTGGTTCAATCCCAACATTTCCCAACCTGTTCCAGAGGCGAAGTGCGGCCACTCAGCCTGTGCCTTGGGGAAGGTCATGTACATCTTTGGAGGATTCAACTTGCTGACTGGGCGCTCTAATGACATCTACAAGCTGGACACCACCTCCATGGTCGGGTCTTTAATTGATACCAATGGCCCTCCAACGCTTGTTTCAGATTGCCATTCTGCCACCATCATTGGGACAAAGATGTTTGTGTATGGGGGTCGAGGGGACGAGGAAGAGACCAAATACAACACCATCAGAGTGTTTGACACAGAGACCAACTGCTGGCTGAACACGCCTCCCACACAGTTCCTTCCAGAAGCATGCAGGGGTCATTCTGTATTTGCCTATAAGGAAGAGTTGTACATATTTGGTGGTGAGAACTTTCCTCGGGACCGGGTCTTCAATGATCTATGGAAATTCAACCCAGAACGCTTCTCCTGGAAGAAGATTAAGCCCAAGGGGAGAGGCCCATGTGCAACTAGTATAATGTGCTGTTGTATGGTGGGAGAACGTATCATCCTCTTTGGAGGATACACCCCTGATGACCTGCACATCTTAGACTTAAGTCCTAGTCTGAAGACATTATGCAAGCGAGCAGTTATTCAGCCGCGGCTTGCAGTCGGAACTCCCAAACGAAAAAAGAGAAAAAGAAAAGAAGACAACCCAGAGCCGAGCTTGGCTCTGGGTTGTGGGAAGAAAAATAAGGAAACTCAAGAAGGAGTATCCATGTAAGTATCCTTACATGAGATCCTTAGAAACTCCCCCTTCATTCAGATGGGGAGGAAAGCAGAGCACATGAATGTGCTGAGTGATACCCACCAAGACCTAAGCACCATCATACAGAAGAATAGAACACTTTACTACCAATGAACCTGCGCCAGGGCAGACATCGCTGCAAAAAATATCTCTATGAATAGAAACTTCTACACCCAGTTGATCACCACAAGGAATGTATAAACAAATAGATGCTTTGGGCAAAGGTATGGACAGTTACGGCAGAGGACTCCAGGAAACAGATGTTTTTAAATGAGAGGAACTGGGAGTGGAAGAGGAAAAAGACTGCAAAGGTGGAGACCTTTGTGTTTTATTTATATATATTTTTTCATTACCTTTTTATTTTCTTTTGTTTTGCTGCTTTGTCATTTTGAGGCAATCATAAAGCGAGCAATTGACGAGAATTAAAGTCGCGCTGCAACAGAAGTGCTCCACTTGCTCCACTTCCATATGATGACGCATTTCCAGTCAAAAAGTAGTCGGCCATAACTCATTGAATACATGAATATGCAAAGAAGGCGGACTGGCGATCGACGCTGAGGGTCACAGCTTTCCGTAAAGGCGCTCCTATAGACTGTATGGCTAGGGTTCCACCAGGAGCGCTGCGTTGTGCCAGTGTCAAAAAATGAACCGGGTGAATTGGGCGTCCGACATCTGAGTGCAACGTTGGCAATGGAGCACCCTTCATTGATTAAAAAGGGAACGTTACCTGGGTTGAAGTTGACGCGACGGCGATAGCTGCAGTGGAGGCGGGGGGTAACAAGGCAGCGGCTACGGAAACAATTTGTTTTCATAGGAGATGAGACGTCAGCCGCGGCTTGTGATTGGCTGAACCAGAAGTAGGCCAGAGCTCCGCTGTGCGGCGAGGACGAGAGGGGGAAGCCGTGCAAACCAGCACAGTGAACAGTGGCTCGCAGGGAGTGGTTCAAGTTGAAGTAGTTAAAGTTTAAGTAATTCACCTGTCAATCATTCTGACCTCATGAATTATTATGTATAGAGTAAATGTACGTCATCACACATGACATTTTTGTTTAGGGGCTGCACTTAGGGCTGTAATTGTGTTGTTATAATAAACAAACACAGGAATGTTTCACCTTTTTGCCATCTAGTGTCTGGGTATAGGCACATTATCACTACAGATATGCTCTAAAAGTGCAAAAAAACATATTTTTCATTTCACTGCATCTGGTTACCATAGTTACTAGGTAAACTGCATATCCCATGATGCAAAGCGGCCGTGTGCTGCTATTGACTCCAATGCCTCATTCACGTCCGTTTATCTGGGATCTCCCCGATTCTTGCCTCCCTACACTGGCTCCCTGTTCGCTACAGGATTTCTTTTAATGTTTTTTGTTTGATTGTTTTTGCCAGACCCATGAAATGGGTAGGCCTACATAAGCAAATGTCTGTCGGTCCGGGTTTTCTATATAAAGGGTATATATGATGATGACATGATGATGACATGCCTACAAAAGGCATGATGTCATAAATGATGATGACAGACAGGGGGTCTGGCACAACCAGGTTGACCTGGTCTAGTTTTTAGCAAGGTGCTCAAATACGTGACATTGTGTGTCACTGCAGAGGGATCAGTCTCACTATCCGTACTGTATGTCCCTTTTCTGATTGGACAATATAGGATCTAACTGACGTCAGACAGAACAGCCCTTACAAGGAGATATGCACGTGTGTCGTGTTCGCACCGCTCACTTCGCACAGGTGCTATTTTTTAAGTGTGCAGTTTTCCAATTTCCATATGAAACAAGTGTCAATCTACTCTGCGAGGATATTCAGTCAGTGTGTGTGTGTGTGTGTGTGTGTGTGTGTGTGTGTGTGTGTGTACGCATACAGTATATAAATGGTCTCTGTCGGGTAGAAACATATGTGTACACACACACACACACACACACACACACACACACACACACACACACACACACACACACACACACACACACACACACACACACACACACACACACACACACACACACACACACACACACACACACACACACACACTAAAGAGACTGGCTGTGAAATCAAGATGAATAGAAATAGAAAATGGGGCGAGTGGGCGTTGGGGTGCTGCAGACCCACGTCAGAGTGGAGCCCCCTTGACTGTGAAGCAACAACATGGACGAGCCCAAAGCGATCATAAAAAACCCAACTAAAAACACACCACCATTCGTCCACTGTACTGTCCTCGGCCAACAATGACAATATGTCTCGTAAAAAAAAAGAAAAGAAAGAAATGCTACACACATCACAGGGCCCCTTTTGTTTACTGCTCCTTAACCGCCCCAAAAAGACCAAACGTCTTTAGAAGGAGGAAGCGCCGGCATTGAGAAACGATTAATAACTATTGAGCCTGTTTAGCTTCCTGTGGCCCAGACACCGATAGGGAAGCCAGGCAGACGACGAGAGGACACATTAAAACCCGTCCTAATGGCGGTTTACTTTCAGCCAATGGCTTAAGTGGACAGCAATGGCCTTGTAATGTAGTCTGGCTGTTTCACGACCTCGCTGACGACACATGGCAGGTAGAGCCCCGGAAGAGCCCTGGTAAACAGGGTTTACTGTTGGTTTTTTTGTCCTGTCGGCTTTTAAACAGACGCTCTTGCATGATGTTTGGATGAATACAGCTTAAGAGAAGGGCTGTATGACAAAGCCTGGATGGCTGGGTGGTGTATTAACCAGTGCTCTGGTTTGTGTTTGTTGTTTGTTTGGACTAAGCGATGAAAGCGTGACAGAAACACTGGGCATGTTTGGCAGAGTTAGTCCTGATTGGGTTTAGGGAAGAAGAAAAAAAGGAGAGCAGTTAAATGACAACTCTCCTCAGTGTCTGTGTGTGTGTGTGTGTGTGTGTGTGTGTGTGTGTGTGTGTGTGTGTGTGTGTGTGTGTGTGTGTGTGTGTGTGTGTGTGTGTGTGCGTGCGTGCGTGCATGTGTGTGTGTGTGCTACCGACGCCACTGATTTAATCTCCGCAGGGAACATAAGTGCAACAGTCTCTATAAAAATGTGATTTACTGTAAAATACTTGGTGTAGCGTTTCACTGAAATGATGTGGACCTCCGTCTGACCATTTGATCTGCTTTCTAATAAATCAGCAGGGAAATGTGCCTCTTCCCCACGTCAATAGAGATGAATGCTCCCTGATTCCTACAGTCTATATCACGTAATCTCTTATTTGTAGTGTTCCGATAATCACCCTGAAGTGTCATTCCCACCGGGCAAGATAAAGATATCGCTTTAACAATCGTTCTCAACTCAAGTGGGTGTTAGCGTTCACACCACAACGATTATGCCAACATAATTGATGTAAACGCCAACATTATCGTTATAGTTATCTTTATCGTGCGGGGTGGGAAAGTCTCATAAAACACAGATGCTCGTTTCCTCATGTCATGTTCAAAACATTCACAGCGTCTTACTTGTAACAAAGAATTTCTTGGTGAAAGTGCAGCTGTCAAACGCTGCAATCTTCTCCTGAAGGCTCACGACTAGGACCCTGCAAAATGAAGAAAGAAGCGGTAAGAGACGTTAAAATGAACATCCAAGAACAGAATGTTAACTCATTTTGGACAGCAATTGATTTTTTTGAACAATTTACTTTACTGAACAATGAATGGCTTTTACAGAGAAGACCCTCCTGCAAAAATCATCAGATATAATAAAGTGATGAATACAATATGTTAAGGCGTGTATATAGACATACTGTTTGTTGCAGTGCAGGTCATAGATGGGTGTCTTGAACTGGATGGATTTAACCATCTCTCCTGTCCGTAGAGAATAGAGGTCGGCACAACAGTATGGGGGGCTTGTCCTAGAAACAAACAGACAAACACACACATAAACAAATTAACCACTTAAGCCATTTAGAGTACTTCGTTGTACGACAAAAGTATAACATTTCATGCTTTGACATTCTTTGAAAGTGTTTGTCTTCTATGACATGCCCAAACTAAATATGGTCACAAAGTGGTTAATCATCCAACTGTAGAATGCAAACCTGCACAGAACTCTCTTATAAAGATGGAAAGAAATGGATAATGGGTTGCCATCGATGGAACTGACTGCGCAGTGCAGTGCGCACGCGCACACACACAAAAACGCCCACAAAAACAGACTCATGCACAGATTACACACACACACACACACACACACACACACACACACACACACACACACACACACACACACACACACACACACACACACACACACACACACACACACACACACACACACACACACACACACACACACACACACACACACACACACACACACACACACACACACACACACAGAGAGAGTGGTGGCTGCGTGTGAACATTGTATCGCACATTAAACACAGTTTCTGGGCATGGCGGCGGCCCCTGGAGGTTTAACACAGTATTTGTTTCCACCCTGTCTCACTGCGGAGGCTCCACAATGAAAGCCAGTGGAGTGCGGGGGTAAAAGGGGAAATGCTTTGTCATGTAACACACACATTTACTGGAGGCCTTTCTATCAACACACTCCATCCAACAGCAGGCAGTGGCTGCTGGCAAGAGGAAATTCAGACATAAATCCTCATCAAGAACCCCCTCCCCACCCACCCACCCCCCCAACTCAAGCCCTCAAACACACACACACACACACACACACACACACACACACATCACCCCTTACAGGGATGTCGAACCAAATTCTGGGCCCTGGGTACAAGGATTCACTGCGTGACCCCCATGTGTATTCTTCATTTAGACTGGGAACACATTGTTACGCATTATTTTGGGCTTTAACTATTGAAAAATAGCAGATATACAAGCTCACAGCGCGGCACCGAGTGTCACGCTGTGAGCTTGTAGATCTGCTATTTTTTTTTAAAATCGTGAAAAGTCTTTGAATTATTTCAAATCCTTCTGAGGTTTTTAGAAAAAAATAGGTTTCTTCTATGTCAGTGGTGCTCAAACTGTTTCATGTGAAGGACCCCCAAAATGATATGTATTTGGCCATGGACCCCCATCTCAAAATATTTAGTTCCAGGGACCCCCCATGAAGCTCAAAATTTGAGTTACAAATTTTCATGACTTTTCAAAAATGGCAGATCTGCAAGCTCGCAGTGAGCTTGTATATCTGCTATTTTTCAATGGCTAAAGTATAAAATAATATAAGGCCCCCTCCACCTTGCTTGGGCCCTACTAACTCAGTCCCACTTTTCCCCCCCTTGTGACGCCCCTGATCCCTTAAAAGCTGCCACTCTTTCTATCTTCTTCCTCTCTCTCCCTCTCTCCCTCCTTCTCCCCATCGGCCTTGGCGGAGCCCGCGGGGTCGCGTTGGCCCGAGGATACAAGGGGTTGTAATGTGCTGTTAGTTTTGTTTCTTGAGCCACAGAACTGTGTGCTTTTCAGCAGCCTATTTACTGTGCTGGTACATATTCAGGGCAGTTACACGCCTCATCGGTCCCAGCATGTAAAAGTCTCTGGCGTAACGGGAGACCCTGGCCGGACCTCAGGCCGCTGAGATGAGGTCACGGCATGTTTCTGCCGCGCAGGTTAAGACAATAGCTAAGTCTAATGTGGGAATGCGTCATTTGACGGCGAGGTATTTGCAACTCGACCACATGAAACCTAGCATCCCCATTCTGGGCATGCCTTAAAGGAGTAGTTCACCCCCAAAATGACTTTTTTTTCTATTGATTACTCACACCATGGAGAGTTCAATAATATTTTTTGTTGTAATGCGAATGCATTTCAGCATTTGGGTCCCCATCCGGAATCAATGGGGGTAAATTTACTATAATCACATTTTTGTCTTAGGAATGCGATGAATACAAAAAGATATTATTGAACTCAAATCTCCATGGCGTGAGTAATCAATAGAAACATTTTCATTTTGGGGGTGAACTACTCCTTTAGTAATTGAACAATTGCAAAAATAGCAGATCTATAAGCTCACATCACGTTGCGACACGTTGTGAGCTTGCAGTTTTGGCAAAGAGATTTTGAGCTATATACATTTTAAAATACTTCAAATAGCCAATCTACATCGACACGTTGTGAGCTTGTAGATCAGCAATTTTCAAAATAGTAAAAAAAGGCAAAGAAGTTTAGGGATAATGGGTAAGGCATGGACGAAAATAGGGCCCTTTGTGTAGAGGGGGACAGAGGAGGACCAAGTATAGAGCCCGGGGGGACACCAGTTAATGAAATATAGGGCTTTAGTGTGCTATAATTAGTGAAAATAGCCAATCTGCAATATCACAATGCATCGCAAAGCAACACGTCGCAATAGTGTGTTTTCGCTATTTTGAAAATGTCAAAATGTTTTGCCTACGATGACAAGCACCAGTTAGGTGATTAATGATATAATTGTGTTGCATCGTAACAGAATTTCAGCCAGACAGTGACGCACCAGTGTCGATTCTATTGATCGCTGAAGGGTTACGAGTCCAGTCAGGAGTTGGGGTGGTGGTGGCGGGGGTGGGGGGGTGTCTATTGAGGACTGGATCAATGGGGAAATCCCCTTTCTGGCAGACTACAACCAGTGCCAGACAACCATTATGGACTAACAAGGTTAAGTAGTAGTCAGTTATTGCCAAGTCACCGGGCCCAAATGTGGACATTATTCAAATGACCGGCTCATAGCGGGGGCAGACGTCCAGCCCATTACACGGAGTCGGATGACCTCAGTCATGTCGAATATTCCTGCTGACCGGCGCCAGGGGCGTCGCACCAAATTCTGGGCCCTGGGTACAAGGATTCACTGCGGGGCCCCTGTGCTTTAACTATTGAAAAATAGCAGATATACAAGCTCACAGCGCGGCACCGAGTGCCGCGCTGCGAGCTTGTAGATCTGCTATTTTTGAAAAAATCATGAAAATCTTTGAATATATATATTTTTTTTTTGAAAAACCTATGTTTCTATGTCAGTGGAGCTCAAAACCTTTTCATGTGAAGGACCCCCAAAATGGTATGTATTTGGCTACGGAACCCCATCTCAAAATATTGAGTTCCAGGGACCCCCCAGAAGCAAAATTTGAGTTACAAATGTTACACATATTCAAAGATTTGCACACATTTTCACGACTTTTCACGAGTGCCGCGCTGCGAGCTTGTAGATCTGTTATTTTTCAATAGCTAAAGTATAAAATAATTAAGGCCCCTCCACCACCTTGGGCCCTAGTAACTCAGTCCCACTTTCCTACCCCTTGTGACGCCCCTGACCGGCGCTGCACCCAGCGTCCGTCTGTCTTCCAAATCAGCACCGTCGCTCCTTTTGCTCCTTTATGGTGGAAAGAGATCTGCTTCTCCCATCCAGGGAGCACACTCTGACAGACACTCACGCTGGGTGAAATACCGCCGGGCCAAACAGTCGAGAAAATTGCCCTTTTTTCAAAATATGCACATATCAGAGTATCAGAGAGCGGCCAAGACATCTTAAACCGGCCGCAAATTGTCAGGAACATGGAAGCACTTAGGGGGGGGGGGCACTTGGCCATGTGCTGCTCCACAGCCAGTGAAGGGTTTTAATTTGCCCTAATTCTTCCAATGAGCGAAGCTCTGAGTGGAGCCGATGATAGAGAAGCCAGTCTGTCTGCGCTGCTTTTTCACCCCTTTATTCTCATCCTTCCTTTTTCTTCGCCGCCTCTGCTCTCCTCTCATTCGACATGGTCCTCGTGTGTCTGCGTTGGTGTTCGCCGTGCCATATATAGGACCCGGCCTTTTCTCTTCCCTTGACAGCAAACGCCAAACAATATTAGCGTCTGCAGACCGGTCCTGTTGGGGCGCCAGGTTGTGTGTGCTGGCTCAGGAGGTGCCCGCAGAACATGGACTGGGCAAACAAGCCAGGGGAAAGCCCTCGTGAGGATGCAGACCTCGGGGAGAAGTGTGCACCCTCACAGAAACATCTAGTGTAGTGTTTGACTGTAGTGTTTGACTACTGAGGCCAGACACAAAGTCCTTAAGACTCCTTATAGTTGCATGAATAGTGAAAGACCATCTACCATAGAACTTCTGGCCCCTACCTAAAATAATCTGACTTCAACAGAATTCCATGAACAACTGCCTATAAACTCTCTAGGCACACTGTCCAAGTGTTAGCTATACTTTGATCCTGCTAAGGCCTGTGTGTAAGTGCTGAGTGAAAGCGTGTGTGTGCGTGTGCGTGTGCGTGTGTGTGTGTGTGTGTGTGTGTGCGTGTGTGTAATCAGACGCTGGGTGGGGATTAGCGTGTGCGTGTAAGGAGCTGCAGCATTCACAGCAGACACCACAGACATGAGCACGGCTCCGCACACCCACTGACACAGCCAAGACTATCAGCCAACACTCTGCGCACACACACACACACGCACGCACGCACGCACGCACGCACGCATTAGTTAAAATCATAGACTGGACTTTGACAGCTGACACATGATTCATTGTCTGTAACACAGAGATAAACAGACAGAAACAGAAACACCCTCCCAAAGCCACATGAACCAAATGATGCATCATCATACACGTTTGCAACACTGTCTCTCTCTCTGTGTGTGTGTGTGTGTGTGTGTGTGTGTGTGTGTGTGTGTGTGTGTGTGTGTGTGTGTGTGTGTGTGTGTGTGTGTGTGTGTGTGTGTGTGTGTTTGTGCAGACACTCATACTGAACGAGGCTCTGGCTGTTGGAGAGTGTTTCCCAAGCCAGCGGCCGGACAGTCTGCTGTAGTAGCGGCGCCATGGGAGCCCTCAGATCTCAGACCAGCCAGAGAAATAAAACATTGTCCCAGCCATGTCTGTGTGTGTGTGTCTGTGTGTGTGTGTGTCTGTAAGTGTGTGTGTCTGTATGTGTGCATATGCGTGACACTGCTTGCGTGTCAGCGCGAGTGCATTCCTCCCTTCAGTCCCTGTGAGCGCGAGCTGGAGAAGATAAAAGAGGTGCCACATTAAAAAGTTTTGAACAAGCCCGATTCAGTTTTCCATCATAGCGGGCTGGTCTTTGACGGCAGGCGTCTCGAGAGGACCTCACACTACGACTGTGCTGGGCTTTCCCGTGCACGGCGGGGCACGGCACCCATTACCAGCAGCCTGAGTACGGGAATTAAGATTAATACAAAAATTTCACTTGACGATAACTTGCTTTCAGGCGGCTGCATCATTGATTTCGGCATTATCAGAGTCCGATCAATCCAATTCCGAGCTCCATCAGAAGGAGGAGGCCTCTCCAATTGATTCAAGGGACAATGATAACCCGCTATTATAGAATCAGAATGGCACTGGGGTTCAATTGTTTTGCTTTCGCAGTATTTTAACAAATGACCCGCTTCTAATGGAGGCAGTGCGAGGTCAGCCGTAATAAGATTTCCTGAAGCCGGCAAGGCAGGGCGTAGGTTGAAAGCAAGGCTAAATCACAATTATCATTATGGATCATGGAGGGATGTCAGTCCTTGCACATGTTAAGGTGACGCCGCGCGCCATTCTCCAGCTCAGTAATAGGACCGTTACGATGGCCCTATTACATCAATGTGTCAATTACTATTACTCAAACTGACCCTTGGGTCTGAATGGATGCACAGGGAAGGAGAGGGAGTCGGAGAAGAGGGGAGCGGGGCTCGGCTCGGTCACTTCCGTTGGCAGGACAAAGATGCTACAGAGGAAATTCAAGAGAAAATGGAGAAAAATTTCCTGCCACTTACTGGTCACAAAAAAAAGCGAAGTTTTAACTCTGAGATTGTACAAATGTACCCAAAATGGATCCGTCCGTAAAGGCTCATTGTACATTCCCGAGTTACTAAAGGAAAGGATTTACTAGGGATGCCTGAGAGAAAATGTGTCTGATAGACCATCAATTGAATGATCAAATCGATTGATTACATTAGTATTATTGCTTGACAATGTATACTGAGGTGATCGTTATAAGCATTCATTAACAGTTAATACGTCACTTTTGCGCAGTACAGGTGGCGGTATCAGTGCTGTCCGTTATCTCCAAATTTGGGAACTGTATAGTATCAGTGATGTCAGCATGCGTGTAGATCAGACAGACATCGGACAGACAGACAGACTTCGGTATTGTATATTCCCCTGCAAAACGCCCAGGAATACTAGTAAGACACCTCAGGGTGAACTGCGACCTCAGGGTGACATGCGACCTCGCCCGCGCCAATTCTTGGCCATCTGGCCAGTGATGTATATGGGACCAGTTACTCATATATGGAGACCCCTTCATGATAGTTATGTTAGTTGGTGAGTTAGGGCCTTGGTTTGATGCCTGTGGATCTCCATATATGGGCATAAGGGGGTACCCTAACATTCTCATTTTCGGCCTGGGATTTATGACATCAGAAATCTCCATGTATGGGCATAAAAGGTTGTTTTCTTTTTCTGGGAATGACCATATATGGACTTTTATACCCTGAGCAATCTCGTAGCTCCTTAATAATGTCCTTAATATTGGGCGAGGTCGCGCCAATTCTTGGCCATCTGGCCAGTGATGTATATGGGACCAGTTACTCATATATGGAGACCCCTTCATGACAGTTATGTTATGTCAAAACATGCCCATATATGGATATTACCAAATATGAGCATTGAGCATGTCCTTAATATTGATAACATAATATCCTTAATAATGTTCTTAATATTGACAATATAGGAATCTCCATATATGGGCATAAAACGTAGGGCCTTGGTTTGATGCCTGTGGATCTCAGAGGAGTAGTTCTGCCGATTTAAAATGACTCCAATACGGAACTAAAACTTCCTATGATTGGCCGCTAGTTGCGCTGTTTTCCCCCCCGGCCGATCGCAAAAAGAATTGCCCTCCATTGGATCCCATTCATTTTCCCCTTTCGTTTTCTAACCTTAATTAACATTTTCATGAATACTGTATGGTTCCTATCGCTAGTTAAAAATTGCCTTTCAATCACCATCATATTCGTTTTGTCGAAATGTGGTCCAATGTATTTTAAATAAATGATAAAGTTGCGGGGGGGGGGGGGGGGGGGGGGGGCGTGGCCAACTAAACTGATACCAGCCGGCTGTGTTCTTCTTCGTGTGCTGTATTTCGGGAGGCTCCGACCACATTCTCCCATGTATCCCTGCGTTGCACGTGACCGTTGGCAGCCAATAGCATCTCTGATGCCTTTACAATTCTATGATGGCGACACCCATTCCAAGGGGTAGAAAGGGCCATTTGCGCTGCATAGAAACCAATGGCTTCGCTTCGTCCATATTTTTCTACAGTCTATGGTGGATCTCCATATATGGGCATAAGGGGGTACCCTAACATTCTCATTTTCGGCCTCCATTTTCTGTACAATGTCACGTGACATCCCTTTTATGCCCATATATGAGTCATTCTGTAATCTGTACCACATCACTGTAATCAACTTTCGCTTTGCCATGCAATAAACTTCAGAGCAGTGATGTGGCACAGAGTGACAGTGAGTCACAGTGATGTGTTAGAGAATGACTCATATATGGGCATAAAAGTGATGTCACGTGACATCACTTCCTGAACTGAAAAACATGTGACATCACACTGACATCACTTCCTGTACAGACAGACAAGCGACGAGGTTTTTCAGGGTAATTGCGACCTTTGGTCGCAATTAAACATCTATAGCGAATAGCAACATTACGAACATTAATTTGCAACCTTGTAATGTTCACCCTTTTACATGTTTGTATATCTTGAAAAATGTTATAAAAAGAACATAACGTAAAAAAGTCAGTAACCCAAATAAGCAGTGGAATGTCAACTAAGTGACGTCTCATTCAATAACTATATTCCTCAATAAAACTCGTGGGAATACAAGAGTGTGGCCAACCAACCAACCAACCAACCAAACCGATTCCATAGTATTTAATCGGATGGGGGACAAAAACATAGCTCTGGGGGAAATAAATTACAGGCTTGCCTCTATTATGATATGAATAACACATACAAGATGATGTTTTATGAGGCGAAAGAGGGAATCCTTGATCAAAGCAGATGTCACCAAACGCATGCTGGTGAGGGCATGGCGACTATGACCTCAAATGGAAAGACTAATCGCGACAAATTAAAATCAGTTAAGACCTGACTCTGTTCAACTTTACAACAGTTCAAACACAGACTTTCCTCATGCTAAATGACTGTGCTAATTACAAGGTCCTCTGCTGTAAAGTAACCAGAGTGCGCACCTGTTAAATTCATCAGCATTTAGTTTGGACGAGTGCTGCTGTAAAACATAGACTCGAGTATATGGGTCACTTTACCATCCGGCTCTGCCACTGTGCTGGACCGAACCAGATTTTAAAAACCAACCAACAACTTAATGTTTTATGTGACTTTTACAACCGGGTGAGAGTCTTAATTTTAGCAACACAGCCGTTTACAATGGTCATTAAGGCCCATTATGGAAAGCGCATGCCATATTATCATGCCATTATCATCAGTCTCGTCTGTCTGTGCACTTCCTCTCTGACGAACCCATCCTGACATCTGTTATTTTAGCTTTCACAACGCTGGCCTTGCACTTCTTTCACGGACAGTTTGCCTCCCTCCCCTTGACAAAGTCTGAACGCTTTTAATCCTGCACACATCCCTTTTTTTTTACGAACAAGAAGCGAACCGATGGATGGAAACCACACAGCTTCATGTGGTTGGAGATGGAGAGGGAGATGGAGGCCGAGACGGAGCGCCAGGGAGGGAATTAAAAAAGCAGGGCAAATAAATTCATTTACAAGAGGGGGAGACGTCATCACGTTTCCGACTGGTGCAAGGTTTTACAAGATCCCCGAATACGAATTACAATTACATGCTATGGAGAAGTAAAACAAATACAGGCTGGGCCTTGGAACTCCCAGCTGGCTTTGACCAAAGACGGGACACCGGTGCCCAAACTGGGGATACCGCCTCGGACCGCCAACTGCAGCCATCGATCAATGAGTGGCATTCATTGCAGTGTGTTTATTGGGCACCGCTGGCCTCCGATAAATGACGTTTCCACCCATGAGAGAGTGTCAGCGTAGAGTGGGTTACTGTTTTGAGTATGAGGATAATCTATTGATCTACAAGCACCAGCTTAGCTTGCTTTATGTATAGAACCGCTACTGCTAATGATGTACACACACGATTACATTATAGACCAACAAAACCTTTGAGTCATTTATATCTATATCTTAAGTATATAAGTACCCCCCCCACACTCATATGTATGTGTGTATGTGTGTGTATATATATATATATATATATATATATATACACAGCATACTGTATATACAGTATATATTTACACACACAGATACACGCTGTATATGCATACATAGTGGTAAGCAGTGATGTATTGGTCGTGTTGTCCCGAATGCCGTCCCGAATCTTTTTTGAGCAGGAGCACGCACATGCATCAAGGTAAAACAACCCTTAAAGGAGTAGTTCACCCCCAAAATGACTTTTTTTCTATTGATTACTCATGCCATGGAGACTTGAGTTCAATAAAAAAATTTGGATTTGTCGCATTGTCCCTAAGGAAAAGAAATGTGATTATAGTAAATTTACCCCCATAGATTCTGGATGGAGAACCAAATGCATGGCACTGGATGGGGAAACCGTCAGGGTGAATTTACTATAATCAATTTTTTGTCTTAGGAATGCGAGCAAATACCAAAAAATATTATTGAACTCAATTCTCTACGGCGTGAGTAATCAATAGAAACATTTTCATTTTGAGGGCGAACTACTCCTTTACCTTTACACCTCAACAACTTTTACAAAAGCTGTAGTGTCTCACAGCAGCAGCATTGACACAGGAACGAGCCTGGATGCATATCAGTGGTCTGCTAACTCCAGTTAGAGTAGGTGTTAAGCGACGTGCAAAAACAGCGTCCCCTCCAAACACTAAATCACCAATACAACACTGCTGGCACGGTGAGTGTTCACAACCAAAACACTGATTTGCAACATTGACAAGAACTTCTTTGCTCTTAAATTATATCTCCAAAAAAATCTCCTTCCTCCCTCTTTTTAATCTCCCTCCCCTCTTTGTCGCCTCCTCTTCTCCAGCCCAGCGCACACACACACACACACACACACACACACACACACACACACACACACACACACACACACACACACACACACACACACACACACACACACACACACACACACACACACACACACACACACACACACACACACACACACACACACACACACACACCAAACGCTGACCACATCAGAGGGTGCTGGGGGCCTGAAGGGGGCCACAGTGATTCTGGCACGCCGCGGGCATTAGCGGGAAAGTAATTAGGGTAAAAAGTTCAACCGCAGCTCCGTGTCTGCAGCACTGCCAGAAATACATTTCCTCTTCCATTCAGTACCATACCTTCCATAGCCAGCATATTGGAAACACATTGCCCCCCCTGTGTGTGTGTGTGTGTGTGTGTGTGTGTGTGTGTGTGTGTGTGTGTGTGTGTGTGTGTGTGTGGATTCTTTACTCATTCTTAAGTGTTTATGGCATCAAAACCTCATCCTACAATACCTAAGCAGGGGCAGTGCACAGTAGCAAACACACACACACACACACACACACACACACACACACACACACACACACACACACACACACACACACACACACACACACACACACACACACACACACACACACACACACACACACACACACACACACACACACACACACAGTGTCATTTTGATATGTTTACTTAAATGCCGCATGTGAAGATGAGAGTGTGTGGGGGCACAATAGAAAACAACATGCCACAGGAAAAGGGCAAAAAAATAAGGGTGCAACATTGGACATCTTCCAGCTATGATGATTTATGCATAACCAGTTCAACATTCTCCTTTTTCCTACGACAGCAGCGAAGTGCATATTAATATTCATTACCTTAACCATAGCTCGCATTAAATCCAATTTTAGCCAGCATAGCCTCCTGTGCCAATGTTCTGTCTGAGTTAAGTGGAAGCACTTGACACAAGAAACATCTGGTCAAGCAAGCGTTCTCTCCTCAGCTTTGACATCTCCGAGGCACAATAGTGTGATATTTCACAATGACAATATCGTACCCCAGTCCAGAAACAAGGGGGAGACAATGTTTAGATAAAGGATCTTTGTTAACAAAAAAAGAAAGAAAGAAAAAAAAAAGTCAGGCATTGAATGTAGGGCTTGGAGGCAAGGAAAAGGGATTTCTTAAGTGAAGTGATGCTCTAAAGTTCAACAACACTTTGTTGTCAACTTCACCCTGAGGCGGGATACAGTGATACAGTGGGATGGACACATCTATCTGATGGTCTCAAATATCAGGGCTATGCACGCTACTGTCAGGCACTGTGCGCTTGATCCTGTTCTATTGTGTTAAGACACAGAAATCAACATAATAAACTACATACCTGAGCGACTGGGTTAGAAATACACATAACATTATAATTGCATAACACTCTTTTATTATGGATGCATATGCATTACACTGCATCATTGTATAAAGTTTCCTATTACTTATAATCATTTCAAATTATCCATATCATTTGACAACTCAAACTATCCCTATGGTCTATTGGAGATAATTGAAAACACAGTCACAGATACTTCTCCTCCTGTCATACCTGACTGTCATCTTCAAAAAAAGTATGGATGGAAAACTGCTTTGCGACTCTTCAAAAGCAGACTTAAAAGAGCAAGGGAGGTCTTCCTATCCGGGGAGACCTTGAGTTATATGGCCCCCTCTAGCCTGCACCAAAAGGAACCAGAGCAGATCTAAGCGGCGACCTGCACCTGTGTATTCTCTCAGGGAACCCGGGGGGAAAAGAGGAATACGCGCCAGGACGACTGCGTGCATCCCTCCGGTCCATTTTTCACTCGTATGCACCGTAAAGGCTTCCTGGATGGGAGAATATGTTAGGAGGGGAGGAGGTATCGTGCAGCTCACGTCAAGCCTGGTATGGAATGTACAGTTTTCTTTTCTAGAGCGTTGGTTCCCAAACATTTTTTTATGGGTCACGATTAGGGATGGGACGATATGAAAATTTCATATCACGATTATTGTGACAAAAGAAATCACGATTTACGATATTATCGTGATAATCAAAATCCATTATCCTGGGGCGGAACATTTACCAAAAAATAGCTATTAGGCTATTTTTTGGCAAAGACATTTGAAAGAGTGAAAAAAAAGACTGTATATCAAGTACATATATTATAAGTACCTTTTAGCAATTATAGAGGGTTTAAATGGTAATGGATATGGATCTCGGCAAATAAAAGGTGAATTGATCACAGTGCATGACGGAGGACGACATTACGATATATTAAATCTCCACGATGCGATTATCGTGAGTGTTTTTTATCACAAGATGCGATTATCGTGAGTGTTTTTTTATCACAATAAATGATAATATCGCTTATCGTCCCATCCCTAGTCACGATTCGAGTAACAAATATAATTTTTTTTCCTAATATATAAATATTTCAAAATATATATATATTTTTTTTAAATATACATTTATACATTTTAAAACAGACATACAGACAAATCTAAGGAATTCCATAAATTAGAAAAAGTAATGAAAATAGACGCTCTACATGCTCACAAGGCGGCGCGAAGCCGTTTTGACTAGTGTGGGTCTCGGGCTAAAATGTTTTGGAATCGCTGTTCTAGAGAACTACTTGAGTACTTATTTAACTCGTTTCTGCTTAACTTGCAGCATTTCTTTTTACCCAGATATCAGAGGAAAAATTACAAGGGCACGAAAACTAGCGTAATCTCGATGAGGAAAGAAATTTTCAAAATCTTCTAAGACAATGATATATGAATGGCTTTGACCATGCGGGCCCCACAGTGTGGAATGGTAAGGGCTGTGGTAAAGGTCTGAAAAGTCATTACAAATCATTCAGCCTGTCGGACTGTGTTTATACGCACCACTTCCAGTACTACCGACTTTAATTTGACTTCCTATTTGAAGGGGGAAAACTGGCGAGGCAGAACACATTTTCGACAGACACAAAACAGACATGCAAGTCAAAATAAACGCCTCAGAATGAAGTCTGAAAACTGCCCTGCCTATGCAGTATGTATATATACACGTGTGTGTGTGTGTGTGTGTGTGTGTGTGTGTGTGTGTGTGGGCGCCCAAAAAAAGTTTAAGACCAGATTACAGCCATTCCCATTTCCACAGACGTGAATGACAAAAGATTCCAAGAATGATTTCCTCAAAACCCTTTTTTCAAAAGAGAACATGACATTCTCGCCCACAAATTGAAGACAAACCTCTCACTTTGAAGACCAGCAGGAAAAGATCATACCCCTGTCTACGCGTTGTCTTGCTGTGTGAGCCCCATGCTGGTTGCAAGCGGTGCGTGCAAGCATGCGCACACACACACACACGCGCACACACACACATTCGGTGAGACTGCACGAGGACACGTTTTTGAGTACAAAGAGTAAAAACATGTCTGAAGTCATCCAGATGTTTGTAACCCACAGAACCCCCAAGTGAGTCATTAATGCCAATTCAATCATTAGACGTAGCTTCCAGCTACGTCTAATGTCTAATGCCATATCTAGCCATATCTGCCCTACTGTATGTCCCTGTGTCATGGGCTTCTCTCTGTGACTGTGTAGCTTGTAGAGCCTGACCGATGCCAGACGTATGGGTCTGATGCAAATCCCAATTTTGGAGAGTCCAAGACCAACGATTACCGATGTTTTGAACGATATTTAGTCAAATCTGGAAATCAATTAAAAAATACAAACTTTATTTGATTAAAGTTTCATTATGTTCATTATAATGACATGCCCAAATAGAGACACCGGGTTCAGAGTCACGACAATGTTTCAAGGATTTTAAGAGTGTGACAAAAAGATCAGGGGTCTATTTTACACACATACCGACGTCGCCACAAAAAGTCAAATAATGTCTGATATATCGTCCAGTCCGATATATCAGTCATATATATGTGCAGCTGGAATGGCTACAGGGATCATGGTGTTACAGGGGGAAAGAGTACCATGGCCTTGTGCTGGTTTAAAAGCGTCACTTCTCCTAATCCCCTTAATCTGGTGGCTCTTTTTATTCAAACACTCTGTGATTTCCATTTAATACACTGTAAAAGGATGGGATACCTCAGCTCCACGCAGTTAACCTGTCGTGAAAATGCACCGAAAAGCAAAGGCTTAGCACCACAATAGGCTTTCGCAACTAAGCCGCTTCGAAAGTGTTGTATGGATTGAGAGGAATTTGTTGCTTGCGACACTGTAATTAATGACCAGGCATTAGGTGACAACGGAACTTAAAGCAGCTTTGTATAAAGACAATAAGGCACATGACATTATGTATACATTATGTATGTCGTACATGTATGTTTTTGGAGGGGTTTGCCTTTGTTCATTGTGGGTATTACTTCCTCCATTCTCTGGTCAATCTGGGGCAAAAAAAGGCTAGATATTCTATCACACAGTATGCTTGCATAATGGATGGAGGGCATATCAATGAGGATAATTAGTAGGCTACTGTGTGGAAATCCTTTTAAGAGTGTGTTGACTTTTGAGGCTCCAACCTGTACATCCCATTCAGTATTAACAGCATTATTTTAATGAAATAAACAATGTAACTACTTATTAAATTACTTATTAGGTTACACTACTATACTGTGTTGTTGGAAAACAAAAAGCAGACTTTAAATATATTGTAAGTATACAATATAATTAATGTAGAAAAATGATAACGTTTTCAAAATGTCTCATAATTTTAAAGATTTTAAAAGTGAAATTATATGCAAACCTAAAAATTCTAATCAAAATATATTTGAGGCATGAAATACAGACCTATAAAATGCTGGCATTATATTCTATGAAGTCAGACTTCTCAGAGTTATCTCAGAGATTGTAAAAATGAATGTCAGTAGTCACCACAGTAGTCATAATAAATAACTAATTGAGGGTGGTCACTTAATAAAACAGAGGTGAATCGGGGGTGACAGCCGCAAAACCGATTCCCAAAGATCAGACACAAGGCTGCTGATAGGCAGAGCCCTACAAGCGGGAGTATCTGAGGTCGTCATAGTGACCATGACATCAGCCCAGAGTCTCCATGTGCGTCGGCCGGAACCACCGCAATAACAAATCCAGTAGTAATCTCCACAGTGACAGAGGACTATATTGGTTCAAAGTAAAAAGACAGGACCACATCCTCTCAGCATCTGGAGATGTTGTGAGGGGAGGGAGGGGGGGGGGGGGGCTGGCTGGAGGTTGGAAATGTCAGGGTCTCCACTGACAGTTCCCTGCCTTCAATCCAATAGACTCGCTCCCAAACCCCGGAGAACAAAAACATGCTTCTTCTTCAGCACTGAACTTTTACCCTAGAAGTGTGTGTGCTCTGAAACGCCCACAAACGGTCCCATCGCCTCCGCCTTGCCCATATGATTTGCATTCATCTCACAAAGGGCAGCCTTAAAGCTGTGCAGAATTTTAATACCTGCGGACATAATTAAAACAAAAGAAAATAATAACAACAGTGGGTACGGGTAGGAAACGCAAATCCTTTCCAGATACGTGAGGAGACACACCGGGGCTTGCAATGGCACCAGCATTCTTTGCTAATTCCCAAAGCCTACTGGCACTGGTGCAGAGCGTGAAAGAGATGCATATGTAGCTTTGCTGTCAGGAAAATCACTGGATCCATACATTGTTTGGACTTAACGCATAATCCTTTCCATTGATAAAATTATGTTGAGTGTGCCTGGCTGGAAGTCCACAAGTACAGGGCTTCAGCGCACATGCTTTTTCCCCTTTCTGGTTTTCCTTTAATTTGCAAATCTTGTAATCTAAGCCTAGAGCTGACTGAACCAACTTCTAAACCAGCACGGCTGTAGCGGCCAAGACTCCAATCTGTTTTCCATTTAAGTGTCAGGACGGCATCCTTTTTGGTGGTTGACAAAAGCTGTTATTTCAAAATGATTATATGCTAAAAATTGTGTGAGGACCTTAGTAAGTTTATGAACCAGCCCAATGGAAAGTACTGCGCCGCACCCGGAGGCTTTTTTCCTCCCTGTGTTTGAATGTAGCGTTATTTACCAAACACTTGTGTAGGGGGAAGGCCCAGGCTGTGCCATTCAGCCAGAGGTCAGAGGCTTTCTGCTTTTCAACGCGGGGCATGTTTTCAGCATTAGCGCCGAGCACTGTGCCAAACCGTCAAGACCCTGCCTGTCTCTGTTTCACTGAGGACATAGCGAAAGCAGAGACAACGGCCACGCCACGGCGTCAGAGACAGCAGACCCTGGAAAACACACTGGAGGGGAAGGAAGGTGGTCTCCATCAAAGCCCAGCTGAAGACAGACTTCCTTATTTCATTTCCCGGGGAGGAAATATCAAGTTAAATTCTGTGCTGCTCTGGAAGAGGAGCAGAAGGAAAGGGAGCAGGGAAAGGAGGAGGCGGCGGTGGACGAGGAGGGAGAAGAAGGGAGGGTATGGGCTGGGTATGGAAGACAGACGCCTTTGGGATCCGTCTCTCTTTCTAGCAGGTCAGGAATGGCGTTCCCAATCCAGGCTCTGTGCCTCCCAGGGGACCGTGCATCTGTTTAATGTCCCCTCTTAGCCCCAGCATCTGTCCCTTCTTTCCCCCCCTTTCACACCAGCGCCACTAAAGCCTAATTTATACTTCGGCAAACAGCCATGATGTCGCTCAATGAAAATAACAGATTTCCTAAAAAAAATCTGTTTTCCAGCCCCAACGAAAAAATGCTTGATTTTCTACTGAAAAGCTTTTGCGTGAAAAAATGTGTGACAAAGTATGACTTAGGCTTAAAGCTCCATTGAGTCCATGTCTCTGCCCACTGGCTCAGATCCAGTTTGAGCGCGTGTGAAGGGTTCATATGCAGGTGAGGGCTGTCCTTTGATGCTTCTTGTTATGAGCCGAAAATTACAGGCCTTCACATGCACTGAGAATGTGCACCACATAGTCACTAAGAGTATGTACCCCCTGCTTTTGTACCCCCTGCTTTATTACTACTAAATGTCAAGATTATTGGACATTCCATTAGCACATAAGGGGTACTTTAGTTTGAATTGTCCCTTGGTTCTCCTACAAGCCGCCACGCACATCTTCGAGTCCACTGAAGAGATCCTACGCCTGAAACTACACCATGTTAGACCCACAGATGTCCTATGTCTCACCTGAAACCATGCCATGTAATGCTAAATTTAAACCAGTAGCGTCAGTGATGCCTACCGTTGCGTTATGCTGCTAAACGGGTGTGCATATGACATATGAAACAGCCATGTCGCTTTTATTTGAACGCCTAGTTCAAGCCTATTTCTGACCACAGCATGCTTCTGGTTGGCTGCCACTCTGCCTTGACATACTGCGGCAGCAAACTTTGCTGCTCCAATTTTTGCACCATACTCAATCAGTCGTGTGTTCTACTATGTTGTGCTATATACCGTATGTACTACGTAGTGTGGCCTGCAGACATTTTTCATCCATTGAAAACACAGTAGCATATCTCCACGACCACGCGGAGGTACTGTAGATCAGTGCTATTCAACTGGCAGCCCGGCTGAGCCCGCGGGCCAAATCCGTCCCGCCAATGAAGTTGGCGTAGCCCTCAGACGATTTTCATAAATATATACAGTATCCAGCATATATAGGGCTTTTGGAGAGAGAAATGAGACTCATCACTAATGTGATGTAGCAAGGCTAGGTTCTAAACAAGAAAGCAAGTTTATAGAAATTAAGCATTTAAGCATGAAAAGTATGCTACTTTTGCAATGTTGTGAAAATGTGGTAGAGCACTGTGTCAAGGTGTACATGATATCTGACAAAGCGGCCCCCTGAACAATTTAGTTGAATAGCCCTGCTGTAGATTCGGAGTGTGTGCTTTCCCTACTAGTAACATCCTACAACTACTGCTTAACCCTCTGGCTCAATGTCAAGCACTGAAGGCCAGTTCAGATCAAAGATTCACAACGACACAAAATGAAACTGCCGACTCCTTGCAAAAGAATATATTACACATCAAAGCAACGAACAAAAATGCAAAATTCTAAAGTTCTGCAATTTGACGTGTTACAGTATGTGTATGTGCTCTTGATTGCCATTGTGATTTGCCATGGAGACGACATCAGCAGATTTGAGACATTCTCGCTCCACCGCTGTAACTACCCTCACAATCTAAAACATTTTGTCTTGTTGCACATCTTTGATCTGAACTGGGCTTTAACACATTGCCAGTGAAGAGTAGACAAGGTCAAAGTTAATTTGAAGACTCCCGTCTAGGACAGCCTTCAGACATGTATCATGCAGGATATTTGGCTCAGATCTGAAGCCATTTGATTTGGTGTTAGGAACCCGTACAATGTGTGTGTGTGTGCGCGTGCGTGCGTGCGTGTGTATATATATATATATATATATATATATATAAGAATGATAATGGCTTTGAAGCAGAACATTGGGAGTCACGCATGCGTAGCATTGCTCCACAGTCACCTGCCATGTTGAGTATGATTCTGAGATCAACTATAATTAATAACTGACCAGAGGCCAGCAAAGAAATACAATGACCAGATGTAGCTGCTATTTAGTGAGTTGCAGGATATCAAAACTAACCACCAAATAAAAATAAATGCATATGACGTACATTACTTTGACTCCGTTACATAAATAATCAAACTTGGATTCTATAGTGCTAATGGACTCCATGACTCCAAAGAACAATACAAATTATGTCAATTTCCTTTAATGAGGGAATGCTCGGCTCTGCAGAAGCACTTTAGGTTCCACTTATGACCGCAAGTAAAGAAGGGTACTACTGTCACTCTCTGCAGCACATCACTTCCCCCGTCTCAGATATACCGTGAAGAAAGTCATCAACTGCTTACGATTACAACCACAATGACAGAAACACACTCTGAAGGGCCTGTTGACGCAGAGACTGATGTAGGCTGCACTGTGCACTGTGTGTACTCACCCAGAGGACCCCGTGCTCTTGCACACCCCCAGGAGAGGCCTCTTGTCAGCGAAGCTGTCCGTCTTCAGAGGACCTGAGTGGGAAGAAGAGCAGGGGGGAGGAGGGGGGGGAGATGAGAAACGGAACGATAGATCTGCACACAACAAAGAGGGGCATTCTTTAAAAAAGAGGCCAGCGCATGTGAGGCCTCTTGTGTCGCCAACCCACCCACTTCACTTTTAACAGGCAGCCCACTACCGCAGCAGGAAGCGTGTTGATTACATTACAACTACTGCCCTGTAATCAAATTATGGTCACGGAAATTTTTCAATGGATGGAGAAGATTTCAGTTTTTTCCCCCCTTCTCCAAAATCGGGCCTTATTTTTCCTATCAACGCTGAAGGCACACATCCTCGCCGGCCACAATATAATGTCAAGTCCACATGAAGACTTTAGAGGATCAAATGAAATTAGGATGCCAGTGTGTGAGACTTACAGAGAGGAAACTGGAGAAGTTAAAGGGAAAAAAGAATTGTTTGCTGCACGCAACCCCGTTCCCCCATGAAATGAAAAAAGAAAAAAACGTAGTGAAATCATAGGATCAAGGATGACATAAAAGACAATAGAGTGAAGACTAAATGAAATGAAAGAGAAGTAAATAGGGGATAAATCCCTTCAGAATGAAAAGGTTCCGTTTGATCTTTGGTTTTCGGGTGAAATTAACGGTATAGTAAAACCCTAGAGTGCATTATTCAAAATGAGTTAGGACCATGTTGCATCAAGTCGACGGAACTCAACTTATTTTCCCTAATCTTCTCATTCTTGATGACGGGATGGAGGGATGGGGGGAATGGGGCTTACATTGAAGAAGAAGACGTTAGCCTTCGGAGGCTTGTAATTTGAGGCTTGACAGTAATCAGCATGAGTTCCTGTGGTGTGGCGTGGGTGCAAATGTGCTGTCCCTCTACTGGCCCCGAGCATCACCCGGCATGTTGCTTTCTTCTGTCTTCATATTTCTGTCATCGGGCATCATTACCACGCACGATATTGAATCGTAATATAAATGTGATGGCTGCAACAGGAGACTTCGATTAAAGTAACACGTTTAGGAAAGTAAATGTTTTTCTGGGAAAGAGATGTGAGATCTTATGCCTGGTGAACTGCGGCATCATGTGTGCATTGCTACTGACATCCAAATGGACATAGTGCGTAGGGTTGAATGTTACAGTGAAGATGTGTGGGGACATGTTAATGTCGTTTATAGCAAAGCCAAGGACATTGAGGAGGACTTGCTTGGCTGTCATATATTTATTCCAGAGACGTTTTCACAATTAGGCAACTTGCATCAAGGCAACATTGACGTCATCTGCCCCGAGTGTAGCGTTACTCCTTGCTGACATCCACGGAATGACCACGAGTGCACGAGAAGACGACAGTCATTAGTTCAAAATCCCATGTCAAAGCTTGGTTTGTTGTCAAACAAGGCATCTGGGTGATGCCCCGCTTTCCGGAAGAGCTGAGGTTGCAAACTCCACAGAAGACGGATAAACGGATTTACTCCCTTTTGGAGAAACCACCACTTCCTCCTCTATTCTGGGAAGGAGCGACCCTGACTTATTATAATCAACACCTATTTACAGGACTTTCCAAATCCGCCCACCCACTGGCTCCCATCGGAGACAATTGCCCTTTTAACTGCTCGCCACAGTGCAACACTGTTTGCGCCCTGGCAGATTGCAATCAGTGTCCTCTCCTCCACTAGTACAATTCATTTTTATTTTCTGCCGAGAGAATCGCTCCCCTCATGTGTCGAGGGGGTGGGGGGTATCTGCTGCTTCTTATTACTGTAGTTTGCTTTCATCCGTTTCCAGGGCCCCTCTCAATGCTGTCATTGTGTGTTGTTGAGATCTGCCAAAGAACCGGAACATGAACAGAGAACAAAAAGCTGATTTTCTCACCAAAAAATGCCACATGCCAGCAGGGTGTTTTTTGGGTTGGTGGTGCATTTCACAGTACTGATTGATACCTGCAGTGACACCAAATTCAAACTTCATGCCTGGAGAGGAACTAATTAGCGGAACGAGGAAAATCCAATTGCATCGCGGCTTCAAGGATGTGAATGCTAGAGTTTTAGATTAAACCGTGTGTGAAAGACAGAGAGAGAGAGAGAGAGAGAGAGAGAGAGAGAGAGAGAGAGAGAGAGAGAGAGAGAGAGAGAGAGAAAGATACATGTGGTATAACATTTAAGTGGATAAACAAATTAGGCATGTTGTGTACACAGTAGAATCTCAAATGTTCATTTAAGTCTGCGAAATTAACCCTCAAGTATGAAACCCATGTTGCTCATATGCGCACAACACTAAACTGTCAAATACTTGACGGTGTCGAGAGCACATATTGTGTTTTTATAACGGCATGGCTTACCAGTGTCTCTGTGACGTCATGCGGTCAGTACTATGACATCACGGTCTATGACGTCAGTACTATGACATCAGACATCCACAGCGAAGTCACAGCGTAATTAGTGTGGTTGCCCTAATAGTGCAACCAGACTATAGTACTTGTCCAAGATATGGGCTTAATATTCAAGACATCAGGGATCTCCATATATGGGCATAAAAGGGACAAGGACTGACACAGAAATCTCCATATATGGCCATTCATGTATTAGTGAATACATTTTCCCCGTTGACATGAATGGGGAAAATTCTAATGGTAAGACGGAATTCATTTGCAAGTGTGACTCGCGTCACGGCAACCACACTTGCAATTTCCCAGAATTGCATCTTTCTAGTTAGACCCCATAATTGGACATAATGTCAGCCCATTACGACTTCCAGGACAAAATTAAAGTAAAATGTTTCACAAAGTAAAACACATGTGACAAATATTCAGGGATTTACTCCCTTGGCCCATTGGCAGTGTGCACAATCTGGCACTGATGGGTCCAGTGTTCTGTAAGTTTGGTCCCGAATGGACAGGCATTTTTTCTGTTTCTAAATATATTACCATGTGGTTGTTATGAATTGTATGCAATATTAGAGTGCCCATGTCTGGACGTCAAAGCCAAGAACCAGGGTCATAAAGACATTTTCCCATTCAAAAATCCCATTGATATTTTATTAATATAACATTGTTCCAAAAATACAGAAATTAGTTGAAGCATTTTACTCATATTTTTATACCAAGCATAAACTCATGCTTGATTTAACCAAAGAGGACAAAAATACAAGCCAGTCTAGAGTCTACAAATCACAGACTGTATCATGTACAGTCAGGTACATACATTGATTGATGTATTGATGTATTTACCTTGCTATTGTAAATTGCTCTGGATTAAGAGCATCTGCAAAATGCCTAAATTGAAAATTGTATCAAATATAACATAATGAATACAGAACCACCTCCTTAACACCTCCTTGTCCAGACTAATTTTTCTGGCGTTATTTATCTCTCATCTTTGTCAGCTCAATTTTAAAATGGGAACTTTCATAAACTCTCAAGAAAACCCATACCTCCACTTTTGTGTACCCGAGATATGCTTTCACAGATCTCACAATAGTTTCACAGAAATTCTAAGGTGCAACCAAATATGAAGAACCACAGGTGGGAATAATGTACTCATTCGTTTAAACTCCTAGATATATCTCTATCATTTTATTGAATCTTGACAGGACTCTGCGGTGACCCGAGTAGGAGATCTCAGGTCTTAACCCATTTAGGCCTAGGATTATTGACTGCTATAACTATTGAAAAATAGCAGATATACAAGCTCATGAGCTTGAAGATCTACTATTTTTGAAAAATCATGATTTTTCTTCGCAAGTCTTTGAATGTATCTATTTAAAAGCAAACATTTGTAACTCAAATATTTGCTTCTGGGGGGTCCCTGGAACAACATATTTTGAGATGGGGGTCCGTGGCTAAATACCTGTAATTTTGGGGGTCCTTGACAAGAAAAAGTTTGAGAACCACTGATTTAGAGGAAGGATTTAGAAGTCGGGTCAAAGATCGGGTCAAAGATATTGCACACATTTTCACGATTTTTCAAAAATAGCAGATCTACAAGCTCGCAGCGCGGCACTCGGTGCCGCGCTGTGAGCTTGTATATCTGCTATTTTTCTAAACTTAAAGCATACTATAATGGTTAAAGTGGTTAAAATCTAACGCGACTCGGGCGTTCCAGGTATTTGAGAGTTAAGAGCTGAGCTGATGTCAGCTGAATCCCGGTGGGAACGCAGCTTGCTGCTAACATGGGGGCTCCGTCTGCGTGGCTAATTCCTCACTGCCCCCCACCCCCTCCTCCTCCTCCTCTGTAAGCTCTGATTGAAAATGATTAGATAAAAACCTTGGCTATGTTTTTCACTGGGCTCTTTCTCTTCCTCGCCTAACCTTTAATAAATGCAATTACCCTTCGTAATACAATGGGACCAAGGAGCCAGTTATGATCATGGGGAGATAGAGGGAGGGAGGGATGGGCGGAGGTGGTGGTGGTGGTGGGCAGAGTGGGACGGGGGGGATAAGGGGGTGCAGGGGGAGGATGGCAGAAGAGCTCACTGCAGACAGGGTCCGAATTAGCCATCTCCGGATATGACGGAGATGAATTATTACATAATCGTCTAATCGCAATTATTTGACATAATCACAATTATTTTGGGATAATAGTCATAATCGTTTACATGTTGAATTTTTGTTATATGTTGTATATGTAAAAGAAATTGTGGAAATAGCAGATCTACAAGCTCACAAGTGAGCTTGTAGATCGATCGTCTATTTCCACTATCAATGTTCTTTTTAAAGTGTAAAGTTGTCAAATATGTCCTTCATTTCTTTGTATATTTAGGTTATGCGTCATATCTGCCATGTGCAACTTCAAAGCCTACAAGCCAAACAGAAATGTAATTGTCAACGACAAAAACACAATTAAACCGTTAATCGCAATTATTTGAGTGACAATTAATCATCATATAAAATGTCAATATCGTGACAGCCCTAGAGATGAACAGTGGGAGAGGCAGGAGTTTAAAGATGAGACGTTGAATTGGAGAAGTTAAATGTGTCAGGTTTCAGTTTAGTGTCTGAATGAAAGCGAAGCAGAAATAGCAGATAGCAGATCGGAGGAAGGGAGAGTGAGTGAGTGTTTCAGTGGAGTCTTGGCAGGACGAAGCTTCTTCACTTCAAGGCAGGCTGTGGCCAGCTGAGGCCTGGCCATCGCTAATGTTAAAAGACTGTCTTTAGCATCAGGATGAGAGAGCGCGCGCGCGGTGGAAAAGACGGCCTTGTGACTACAGAGAAACACAGAGTATGAAGTCTTTCATTTCTCTGTGATAGATCACCCCTCAAAAGAAAAAAAGGAAAAACACCCCAAAAAACCAGAACGGCATTAGCAACTAGCCACACAAAACGTAATTTTATGTGCTTGTCCTTGAATAGAGAACAAAAATGCGAGTTTGGTCTGACTTTTTTTTGTACTCCAGGGCAAGAAGATTCATGATTCAGATAAAAAAAAAAGACTAACGTCAGATGAAAAGGCTTGAAAGGCAAAAAGTGCTCCAAAGTGCACAAATCCAACTATGCCACATTCATTTCCACCACTTTTGCAGATTCTAGGATGAATATAGCAGTACAACAGCCAAGGGAGCATTGTGTGTGTGTGTGTGTGTGTGTGTGTGTGTGTGTGTGTGTGTGTGTGTGTGTGTGTGTGTGTGTGTGTGTGTGTGTGTGTGTGTGCATGTGTGCGTGTGTGTGTGTGTGTGTGTTGCGCTGACACAAGGTAAAAACAGCTAAGCATTTCTCTACGTTCTGACATGACGGCGTCTTGGGATGGTTGTCTGGCCGTCTTCACACAGAATGTCACACACAATACACATCACAGGGGGGAAAAAACACTCCAATGGGAGCCCGTAACATCTGCAAAAACAAGTAGGCTCCTTAAAAAGCAAATCAGTAACCTGCTCTGTCAAGGGGAGTATGGATAATTATGACGGGTTTCAGTTGCAATGGGTTGTGAATCATCAATCAGATTTGGAAACACTAGATCCTATGTGGCTCAAGTTCAATGTTAACAGATACAGCTGGTGTGTGTGTGTGTGTGTGTGTGTGTGTGTGTGTGTGTGTGTGTGTGTGTGTGTGTGTGTGTGTGTGTGGTAGCTGGTAGGATACTCACTGATATGCGGTGCAGGAAGTATGCGTGCTGCTCTGACTGGTCCGTGGCGCACAGAGAACAACTCCTGGGCCTCTCCAGCAAGCTAGTGGACAGAAGCACAGTTAACACTTATGTTGCAATGATTTTTTCTCTTCAATGTCTCGCGTTGCCATGGTTACCATAGACTTCCATGTAATTGTGCAATTGTGTAAAAAGTGCACGCCCATGCCTAGATGATGCACCACGTGTGTAGATGCTGTTCACAGCTTTCAAACAAAAAAATCCGCTTGGAAATCCGTTCAGGCATTCATGATTTATGGGCCATTATGTTTTCTACAGATGTAAACAAACATGGCTGCCATGTTTGAAAGAATGGGTTGGTATGGGGGTTAAACATGCAATTTCGCAATCACGATCATGCCTAATACATTTCTGGAGGTCCAAAAATTTTTTTTGAAAAAAAAAGTTTTGAAAAAAAAAAAATTTTTTTTTCCAAAAACGGCCCAAACTCGGGAAACTCGGGGTTGGCACAGCGTTGGTATCAATACAAACTCGGGAAACTCGGGGTTGGCACCAGATGTGTTAATGACCATTCATAAACAAATGCACATAAATGATGTCCCCAAGACTCATTAAGGTCCAATTAAACAAACCAGCTCTGGTTAAGGTGTGTAATGTACACATTAGAACTGTGAACGTCTTGGTTCAGTCCATGTGAACTGTGATTTAATGCCATAAATGTTAAAGGACGACTTCACCACTTTTCAACACATCTTCATATAATCCTTACTAATGTTCATGATAAAATAGTAGGAGGGCTGTGGGCAGTTCAGAAACCCGCCTACCAGTGACATCATCGATGGGTGAATCCAAGCTATTAGAAACGGCAGGCTTTCTATTCCTGAAAGGTTACCGTGTTAATGGAAGCCATTGTTCTTGCGATAATAATAATCTAAATATAAAAAAGGAAAATCTTCCTAACGATGATGTCACTGGTAGGCGGGTATCTGAAACAATGAGTGAGGACCAATTATATGAAGATAGGTTGAACAATTGTTAAGTCGTACTTTACCATGTCAGGTGAAAAAGGTGAGTGCAAAAGAATTTGAAAACCCGCCATCAGTTTCCAGTTTAGGAGCAATTGACCATATTCACACGGCGGCCATCTTATTAAGTTAATGAAATGCCACCCCAGTTGCCACCCAGTTTCAATGCAATTTTCATGGCCGCCAGGTGAATATGGTTAATATACTGTAGCTTCCCTGTTAATTATGACTATGATGGGAAACGTGTTGACAAAACAGTCACAATGAGGATGATATGTTCCATATCAAAATGGGAGCACAGCAGGCCATTTGAAGTGAAGCATTTACCCGTAGCTTCTTCACAGTCTATTGGCTAAGATAATAGGCTAGTAAGTGCACAAGCCGGTGCTTTTATTCCCTCAGGGACGTACGTATGTGAGGCAGTGTTCATGTTTTGGGCGAATTGGTCTGCATTCTCATTTGTTCGCCCAAAACATGAATCCTGCCTCACATATTGTTTCCAGTCTTGCCATTAATGATCAATAAAAGGGGGGAAAAGTACCTTGGGCACAAATACTGTAGTGACCTAAACTACAGAATAAATAGAATTGAATAATGTAATTGTATGAATGCAATAATTAATTTTGAAAAGATTCTATTAGAACTATTATTTGGACATAATTTTAGGAAAAAGTGATCAGACTGGTTTGTTGAACACCGGAGCCAGGAAGGCAGCCTCTCGGTGCAGAATCAGATCGCACTAAAGCAATTAACAGCAATTACATGTTCATATTATTTTGGTATTTGACCATTAATTATGCTCCTTATGCTGTTTCTGATGTTATCATCATTATGGGCCAATGTGGACTTGTTTTACAAAATAAACAATGGGGAAAGTAGTTAATTGGTTTCTCTGCTGTACCAAAAATATATCTAACTGTGACCTAAAACCACAATAAGTTCCAAACCGTGAACTTTGTGAGCAACAAAGTGCATAGTATAATTCTCAGTGATAATTAAAATCTAACAGTGTAAACATGATTTACCCAAATGAGTTAAATGACAGTTGGGTTTTGCTGTGCGTAAAACAATGTGTCTCTATTCACATAAAACGACTTGAAAGAAATTTTAATAAATGTTCAAGCAACTTCAACTAGGAGATGCGAGACAACACTCGGATCATGTTTGAAACTAGCAGAGATTCTTTTTTTTAATTGTAATAAAAAAGAAGACTCAGATGACAGTGTGTATGGAAAACAGTGGTGTAAGTGCTTGTCTTCTCTTAAAAATATGCAAGTATTATAGGAAGTGACAAGGGCTGCAATGTGTATTTTGTGTGGGGAAGAGATGTTTTACTTCAGTGAGTATACCGACCGGGAGGCCATTTTAATGCCAAGTTTAAATGTAATCCAGATTAATGATATCTGGACACATGATACAAGATGCACCACTTTGAAACTGCCGTCCGTATTTTGGACTGTAATAATGTCAACAATATAATCATCATCATCATCATCATCTTAAATTAGCAGATCTACAAGCTTACAATGCATCACAATGTAGTGGATCTGCTATTTTGGTTTAATGGTTAATGCCAGGTGTAAACATGGCCAAAAAGACAGTACAGCACAGAGGAGTGACATCTTCTCCCCCTCTATGCAGCAGGGACAGAGATCACACAAACCGATTGTAAACCTCAAGTTCAAACCACCAGACATCATGCAGCTTCCAAGCCACATCAGCTCCACAAACTACAGACAGACAATGCACCCTCAGTCTCAAAACCACATTCATTTGGTCTGACGGCTTGCAAGTAAAGTGTGAAACTGCCATGGATGATATTATCCCAGGGAGGCGTCAGCAGAATGATAAAAGCCTGGACGGAAGATAAAAAAAGAGGTTTTATTGTTTGTGAATGAAATGGAATGTTGTCTGGTAAAGGTGGCGGCATTGTGGGGGTTTCAGACAATACTCTGTGAGCCAATACTTTTGAAAGCAACATAAAAAAAAGCGGGGTTGTCTTGAGGGCAGATTATCTCAGAGAAAGCCAACTGTATGAGGCGTGTGAACAAATCCATAAAATCAAAGACAGGGGTTAAGAAGCAACACTGTGTTTCTGACAATTGAGTTCATGAGCCATTCTGGTGCAGTGTTTGAGATGCAAGAGACTTGTGCAATGTCATATCTACAATATTTGTCCAATAGCCGGTCAGTTTACAATTGAGGATTTATATTATTATTATTTAGAAATCTTTTAGTTTGTATTAATATTTCAGATGGGTCTGAGATAGGTTTTCTTAACACCTTAGATTAAGGTAACTATCAACTACATACAGTATAGTATATGTCCAAAGAATTATATACGTATTAAGGATGGGACGATATGACAATTTCATATCATGATTATTGTGACCATCCATCATCCTGGGGCGGAACATTTGCCAAAAAATAGCCGACCTACAAGCTCACATCGTCGTGAGCTTGTAGATTGGCTATTTTTTAGGCAAAGACATTTGGTAGAGAGTGGAAAAAAGACTATCATGTACATATATTAGAAGTACCTTTTACCAATTATAGAGTGTTTAAATGTTATCGGATATGCAGCTCGGCAAATAAAAGGTGAATTGATCCCAGTGCATGACGGAGGACGATATCACGATAAATTAAATCTCCATGATACGATTATCGTGAATGTTTTTTATCACAATAAACTATAATATCGCTTATCGTCCCATCCCTAATACGTATATTGCCAGAAATCTTCAGCAAAGAATGTCGCTTTCTTGATACCCGAGTGTGATCCATGCCTGCTGGCCACAGCAAACGGCTGTGTCTGTTATGTCTACAACATGGATTAAAGCAAGAAAAATGTTCTGAATGACTGAAAAAGGAAAGGGGTCCTCCTCCCACAGGACATGTTGGGGATTTGAGAGCTCATTTCACTGGTGTGGTCATGCTGCCGTAAGAACGCAAATAAAACCAGCAAAGAGAAATTGTTTGAGAATCATTCTGTTGTAATAATGAATGTAATTATTCAACATACAAAATAACAGCTTAAAGTGGAATACCACACATTTTCAACATTAAACTACGTCATTAATATACCTTAGAGCAGTGTTTCTCAAACTCTTAAATTCCAAGGTCTTCCATTAACTCTGACAGTATACAAATGGAACCAAATGCCATTTGGTTCCATTTGTATTCTGTCAGAGTTACAGACTTGTAAGAGTCAATTTAGACCTTCCTAAAGGAACCCACAGTCATTGGAAACTACTTTGAGAAACAGTGCCTTAGAGTTGTGGAAATAAGAAAAAGGTCCACCATTCTGTGCTGCCTAAAACGGGAGCTTTGATTGTGGGGTCATGTAATCAGTGACATCATGAAAGTGTACTCTTTGGCTTGCATTTCTTTTTTCTTTTGCTATACATCCCCAGATTATGTTATTATATGATAGACCTTGCTGACTGGTAGCTTATTAGTGTTTTCGTGTTTAGAATCATTGTTTTCTTTAAAAAAAATGAAATTGTCTGTTTTTTTCTGTGCGAAAAAGACATGTCTGTGTGGAATGCCCTTAACACTTCCTATACTTATAATGCATTATAATTGGATTACAACCTTGTATAATTATATTTATACAAACTGCTAATTATTCATAATGCTTAAATATCAACACATAAAGCATATAACAATGACTTATTAGGCCAAGTTTTATAATACTTCATAATTACTGTAAGCTTATAGACCGTTTCTGGCAAGGATCACCAACCCCCGTTATTTCAGTGTGTCTATGCATGGTCAAATTTGACCAGTCTGTTTTAATGGCTTTTACAGTATATGAAATAGTGTGTGTGTGTGTGTGTGTGTGTGTGTGTGTGTGTGTGTGTGTGTGTGTGTGTGTGTGTGTGTGTGTGTGTGTGTGTGTGTGTGTGTGTGTGTGTGTGTGTTTTTGTGTGTGTGTGTGTGTGCGCGCGCATGCATGTGTGTGCGTGCGTGCAAGCAAGCGAGTGAGTGAGTGAGAGAGAGAGTTCTATCTACTGGATAGTATACAGTACCTTAAAAAAGATTTAATTTCAAAACAATGCAGAGTCAAACACATTGCTTGTATTACCTTTATAAATGCTTACATTTTTTGGAAACCATGAATATGATAATAAGGGGAAATGTCCAATAAATATGAAAAGCTACTAAGCTCATTTCCTGTGGAAATAAGCTTAGTCTTTTCTAGGATCTCCTTTTAGTAGACCTTGTACCAGTGAACTGTACCGTCATGAAACTGTACCTTTTCCTATGCAAACTTTTAATAAAGTCTTCAATCAATCAATCAATCAATCAATCAATCACCACTGGATAGGCTATCATATTTAACGTACTTGTATTGACCCTAAAAGTAATTTATATTCATTAGGTAGGGTTTTGCCCTACTCAAATGGTAAATGGTGTGTGTGTGTGTGTGTGTGTGTGTGTGTGTGTGTGTGCGTGTGCGTGTGCGTGTGCGTGTGCGTGCGTGTGTGTGTGTGTGTGTGTGTGCGTGCGAGTGTGAGAGAATCGAACAAGAATATTTAACAGATCATTATTCGGATTAGTGGACTCATCTGTGTGAGGGAAAGCATTTAGGAGCTTTCCCGAAAGCTGCCTCTCCAATAGAGTGGTGCAGTTATACGACTACAGATATATTATTTCTGTAGTGGGAAGCAGGAAGCTAGTAGCTTCCTGTTTGTCTCGACAAAAGTGGGATTTTTGCACTGGATTTTCATTATTGACCAAAATAAGCTCTAGGGCAGATACAAGTTTTGATCCGCAAGATAATCTTCCCAAAAGAAGACCCATTTTATGATTTTTAGCTTAAGTGTAATCACCAGAATAAAACACTGGTTATCAGGAGTACCCTGATGTCATCAGTATTTGCCCATATCTATACTATGATTTTGCGAATGTCTGAGTGAGTGAGTGTCTGTCTGTCTGTCTGTCTGTCTGTCTGTCTGTCTCAGCGTTTCTCCTCGGTGGCTGGAGCAATTGATCTGAAATCGCATCACCATCAGCATATGAACACACCTGACATAACTGTGAAGCCCGTTTGTCACTTTCACAAATCGTATGCTGTATAATAGCATTTTTATGGTGTATCTATATCTATTTTGCCTACAGTACCTTTTGTGACCACACATGTTAAGGGAGGGGCGCTGTTGTTCAGGCCATGCACAATCACACACAAACCCACACACACACACACACACACACACACACACACACACACACACACACGGGGGGGGGGGGGGGTATTTCTTACATTGATGCTCCTACATATTAGCATGCAAGCACCAGTTAAAGTTACTTTCCATCCCTCATATACTGTGTGCACAGTGCACATCCCATAATCCACACACTGCACATCATTTCGGAGCTCATATCTTTGAACGGGTAAGGGCTAGTATGGGTATATCGGTCGGATCGGTCAGGCGGTTTTCGAGATATGTGAGGGACAGACAGAGATTGTTGTGCATTTATAGAAAGATATAGGGCTTCCTTGGACAGGCAAGTCGGCCTAGTCAACTTTGAAAAAGGTTACTTTTGCATAACCCCATTTGATATGACCCAACACAAAATATATGTTTACCGAGCAGCAGCTCACTGTAGTCATTGGGGTAACAGACATCATGCTTTGTGGGATAACTGGGTTTTTAGACTGGTCCTATTAGGGTTGCTGGAGTAAACAAAACATCAACATACAGGTACAGTATAATTAATTATGTCAATCATAAAGTACAAATAGCATTATCATAGAGATAAACTTGAGATGGGCTGAAATGCTAGGACTCCGCATGGTCACGTCAGACAATGGGGGGGAGGGCTAGTACAAAGAACGATTTGTTCACACTGTAAGAAAAATAATCTATTCCAACTGCGTGGAATCGGCTTTTGATGGAGACGGCGACAGAGGAAGGGCTACGAGGGAGGGTTGGCGGTTGACGTACCAGCCAAACCGCAAAGTAAAAGCTACCAAGCACAGAATAAAGGTCCCAGTGGCATTGCAATGCAAACGAGCTGCCTACTCTCTCTCTGTGACACAGCCAACAGGGCAGAGGGAGAGCGAGGGGGGGGGGGGGGGTAATGCCAAGCAGGCAGCAGAGCTGTCCGGCCAGGACAGACAAACTGATAATGTCTCCGTCCGACTTGAACAGAAAGAAGCACTGTGAGCAAACGTGAGTGCTGCCAAGAGATATTAAATCACTTAACATCCACATCTTTCCTTGATCAAAACCCGATCAAAAGAACCAAGATTAGACGCTGAATTTATTGTACGAATTTGCTGCAAGCAAACAAACGGGTTTTATTGTTTCCGTGGCTCAAGGACCTGTGCTACTGATATTTCACTGTCGCCCACCGGAAACAAGTTCACACCAGGTCATTTGAACAGGATTTTAAGTAACCTTATGAAGTTGACTCCAATGGAAACAGTTGCTCCATCAGGGAGGAGTTTAAAGGTCTTTACAACAGTAGAAAATATAGCCATAAAGCTGTTTAATGGATGCCTGTGTCTCTCTCCACCCGGCTTTAGGTCTGAGAATCAAGCCAGGATGTTAGGTCAATGGCCTGCGTGATTCTCTGCTATGTGTAATAGTGCATTGTGTTAAGCGCTGAATGCCCCACTTTTGTCATTCTTTCTTGCGTTAAATTACAGTGAAACATGCATTATCACATTACCAGTGCTCTAATCTGCGTGTTTTAAGTCCATAAACCCATCTGACGGGATGATCGCTCTTTTGTGCAATTAGTAGCCTTTTCAAAGTGGCGGATTTGGAGGCATGTTTTTATTAAAAGTGCTCCGGCTCCAGCGGTGGCAGATTAACAAGAGCACTGCACACAGTGACAGGTTAAAGAAACGCCACTACCCCGGAATAAACCGGAGAGTGGGATTCCTATACAGGCAAATGGAGCTGGTGCATGAGAGAATAATGGAATTTAGCAGATTGAAAAAAACAGAGAGGGGGGTGGGGGGGGGGGGGTTGGTGAGGTTAATGCGTCCAGTTATTGTACATTACCCAGTCGCTCAGCCCGCCCTTACAAGGCTCTGTGTGACATCAACAGCCATCAACAACCTTCCCATCATTACATTAGTGTCCTATTGTATGCAATATGCCAAATTGTTTTTTTTTTGCATTACATTTTTTTATTCATTTCAATTTGTGCATCGGATGTTTTTGTGTAATCGCAGTGTCTGCTGTTGTGTTGTAATCTCCCTCTGATGTTAATGCTCCAAGCTGTGAACCAATGATATCTGGGCCACATTCACCACCGAGTACAGACAGTGCACGCACAAACACACACGTGGGACACACACAGCTGGGCATATTGGGGTGGATAGATGGAGAGGGTCAACTACTTAGCCGACAGCAGAAAGTGCTTTTCGGGATCCCAAGATAAACGGGTGCTTACGCAAACGCTGTTGATTTGGGATTCCATTAAAAAAGGCACAGCGGAAAGGATGTGCGTTGGGAGACTATTCTAGGCGCCGGAAAGACAGACAATTATAACTCTGCGCGCTGGAGGCAGACAAAACTCGAGCATGTGTCTGTACATGTGCGTGTTTGTGCATCAGAGAGACCCGACTTGATATATCGTCGCCCCCTTATCTGGGACCGTTCTAGTCGCCACCACCAGGCTCAGCCAGACACCTCGCTTCAAAGCGGGTCGTTTCCTCACAACACCTCTTCAGACAAACAATTAGCCCCTCGCAGTCTGCATCTTATCAGCCTGTGGCGGACGGCACCACTCTGGTCGCAGATTCCTGTCTGAGGGGACAGTAATCTATGGCGGTCACACACAAAGTGGCTAAACACACCACACACACACACACACACACACACACACACACACACACACACACACACACACACACACACACACACACACACACACACACACACACACACACACACACACACACACACACACACACACACACACACACACACACACACACACACACACACACACACACACACCTCAACAGCTCTCTCGCTCAGTTACTTCATCAGAGGAGAGACAGAGTGTGTGCACGCCTGTGTGTGTGTGTGTGTGTGTGTGTGTGTGTGTGTGTGTGTGTGTGTGTGTGTGTGTGTGTGCGCACACACACACACACACACACACACACACTCATTCCTGCTTCTCTGGGCCATTACGGAGGGTGTTGGCTTAGCGTCTGTCACAAACACTTCACAGCCACTCAAGAGCCAGCGACCGAGGCACTTTCAACGCTTACTTAAAGCCCTGTGAAAAAACATGCCCCAGAATCATCCTGTAAACTTCCAAAACTCAAAAGGAAAACAAAGCGAGGGAGGAGAGGCGCGCGATAAGAGGCAGGCCTGATGAGGGGGAACCGACGGTGTCAGGTCCAACTGGAGCTGAAATGGAGTGGAACACCGGAGTCCCACAAGGTGTTCCACCATCAAGTACAACTCCCTGCTTTCCCCTTAATGCTCGCAGTATAAAAACCACAGGCAGGAGAGACTCGATTGTTCACTGCCACATCGCAGCGAGCGGACAGCTTCTGTGTGTTCGATTGTGTGCGTGTGAGCCGTGCACATCAGGGGAAAAGAGTGTGTCGGTTCCCCCGCGGCCGCTGGATGTTATAAAGTCGACTGATTAAGGACGTTGGTGTGTTTAGATCTCACAGGATGTATGTGAAGTTTGCATGTTTTGGTGACAGGGCCTACATGAAAGGCGATACTCTGCCAGTGAGGCCTCCGCAGCGTTGTGGGTTATTCGTTAAGTCACCCAACTGACAAAATCCTCTAATGATTTTCCAGGACCGACTGAAAAAAAAAAAAGGAACGCCAAAATTATATATCTGTCCCGTGCTTCCTGGAAAATGGCTTTGAGGGTGAAAAATTGGCCCGGTCATAAGAACATCTTTCAAGAACATGCGTTTCAGCACAGGAGGTTGCAATAATAAATAGAGCATTGAAGGAAATGGTTATTTTATAAAGTGATTAATTTTTCTTCTTTGAGGGGGGGGGGGGGGGGGGGGGGGAACGATTCGTTTTGTATTTCATTTGTTCCGTCTGTTAAACATATGACCCATGACTGACAGAGGTCACACCAAACTAAACGCTATGCCTCGCGCATTAAGAGGCCTCCATCTTGTGGCCACGTTTGACTGCTCAGTGACAGGGGAAGTACAGCACAGGGACTGCCGCAGTGGCCCGACTGTCGTATGTGTGTGTGTGTGTGTGTGTGTGTGTGTGTGTGTGTGTGTGTGTGTGTGTGTGTGAGAGAGAGAGAGCAGTGATCTTACTAGGTTTTCAATGTAATGGGTCCCGGGACCCACAGGTGGTCATTCAAATGGGTCCCAGAAAAGTTTTATGAGTCCTCAATACAATGTTTTCGAGCACTGTGAGCTTGTAGATCGGCTATTTTCAAAATGTTTGCCTATTTCTTATATTTATTTTACAATTTGGCTAATGTTTGAACTTAGAACTACTAAAACTACTAAAACATGTGCCCCTAATGAATTCGGGCGCGCAAAATGGCGTCGGTGGAATCAAAACATTGACGTTTCTATCGCCTGTTTAAGACTTTCTATGTGGATTTTATTTGTGTTAACGTAGGGTAAAGTAGGATGCTTTCACCCATGAACAATTGTGGTGTCTCATGTCTGTGGAATTTTAAAATGTTTTTCTTTTACCGCGACCTGGTAAATTATTTTAACATGGACTCCAATGGAGGCGCATCCCGGGACCCCAGGACCATGACATGAATGAGTCCCTGGGTGACTTGAATGAGTTTTTGATGCGGGATGCGCACGTAATGACATCACTGGAGAGAGAGAGTGGTATTCATATTGTTAATAATCTCTGTAGGTAATATATTACCAGCTGTACGTCTCAGACTTAATGAAATAAAATATATTTGGAGTAACTAGGCCATACATGGGCAACTGGCGCCCCGGAGGCCACATGAGGCCCCCACCTTCACTTCCCACAGGATAATATCGGAATACATATATTATTGATTTCAGCTGTTACAATTCAAAACATGCAAACCTGCTTTAATTACATCAGTCTATAGTAGTTTAATGACTAAAATGTACATTTTATTGGTATTTTTCTATGCCCAATGTATTTACATTTAAGTTTATAAAGTAAACATAACAATAAACTAAATGCATTTGAAATTAAATAAATGTTTTACTTTTCAGGATTCCAATTAAAAAATAGCAACAGCAGCAGATCTGGCCCTCTCCATCAATGTTTCCCACCCCTGAACTAGGCAGTGGTTACTTTCTGTGAATCATGTGGACAGAAAACAATGCTGTGCTGGCCAACAAATCACAGAATCTTGTGTGTTGTCTTACCGTTTCCTGTTTTGGTTCATAAATACATCTTGTCTTTGTTTGATGTTTAACAGAGGTTGTACTGCAATTCATTTGCACCTCACCAAGGCCTATGAATATGAAAACGTCCAACTTGCCTTGCTGTCTGAACCTACTAATTACCAGCTGAATACTGGACCTACATGCATATATCCTGGTCAACAGTGACACCCAATGGACACTAATATTTACTGTAAGATTAAAAAAAGAGATGATAAGAAGGGATACAAGTTGAGAGGAGGTGAGTATGAACAGGTGAGTTTTCAGAGTGTGGCAGATTATTATTATAATTTATTCATTTTTACGGTTAAAGCTCTTTTATTAAGGTTAAAAGCTGACAACGCATTGCGACGTGTTGTGAACATGTAGATAGGCTATTTTCAGCGACGAGGTTATAGACCCCTTTGGGGCCCTGGTCAACGAACATATAGGATTTAAATGGTTATGGACACATGTCCAGCTATTAGGTGGCATGTGGATCACTCACCACACCAATGTTACCAGCAGGTTTATGTTATCACTCACCGATATGCTCCAGATCTGCATCCCATCGGAGTAGCCAATCAGCAGGCAGAGTGGGGGGTCTGCGGTGCCTCCATGCATCTCCATGAACTCTGGGTTTCGAGCCGTGTCTGCGTTTACAGGGAGCAGGTGTTAAATGAACGACATGAACCCTAGCACAATGTTGTTTTTGACAGCACATTTTGATTTAGTTTTAGTCAGTCTTTTGAATAAAATGTCATTTAATTTTAGTCATAATTTAGTCACCTGAAAAGTTTTAATTTTAGTCTAATTTTAGTCGACTAAATATCATACGTTTTCAGGCGACTACCGGTAAATCTACAGTTGATTTAGTCAACTAAAATGTATTTTGGCGGGCCTTGATGGCATCGTAATGACTGATTTTACACTTGGTTGCGTGCTGAAAATAGCAGATCTACAAGCTCACAGCACGTTGCGCTGCGACGCGTTGTGAGCTTGTAGATCGGCTATATTCAGATCGGCTCTTCTCCACTAGTCCCTCCCTAACGTTTTAGTCTAGTTTTTATTTTGTTGACGAAATTGTCAATATATTTAGTCTTAGTTTTAGTCATCACAGCTTACTTTTTATTTTGTTTTTGTCAAGTGAAAAAAATGCAGTCGACAAACATTTTTCGTTATAGTTTTAGTCGGCGAAATCAACACTGCCCTAGCGTCCCTATTCCGGGCACGTCATAATAGGCCAACAATAGCAGATCTACCAGCATTGTGAGCGTGTAGATCTGCTTTTTCTTCTGTGAAGAGATTCTGTGCAAAAGGGGAAAAAACAAGGGGCCAAGAATAGAACCCTGTGGGACCCCGGACAACAAAGTAAACAGTGGTTTTTGAATAATCCATTTGTCGATCAACATTTTCAATTAAATTGATTGATTAAAATAATTGGTTTAGTAATTATCTTGTCAACATTTAATATGGGCTATTCAAATCAAAATGTGTTCCTTGTTATAAAAGACACATTTTTATTTTGGACTGGGTTAAACAAAACTATTGCAAGTATGTAGATTTCACATTTGAATATGATTGTATGCTTTAATTAATATTAATTAATAACAGATTAATAAAATAAGCCCAAAACTTATCAACATATCAATCTGTGAATATGAAAAGAAGCATGGTTGTGGTAAGGGTGAAGGATTAAATCACTAAGTGGAATTAAGGTCGAAATGGCAACTTGAAAACAGCAACAACAACAACAACAACATAGTAATCATGTGTGATCAATTCATTTCACAAATATATTCAAGAAGAGAGAACATCAGTGGCAGATGTAGCCTGTCTCTGCCTGTTGGGGTTACATGCTGCAAGATGCTTATTCCATTCCTCAACTTTACACATATCACACCATCTATCAGCGCCCCCTGGCTTACAGGAGGAGGAGTGGAGCCTTCAGACAACCACACTGCTCAAAGTATTCTACTTAATTCCGCAGTTCCTTGCCTAACACTATACATTTAACTGTCTGTGCATTAGCTTGTGCATGAGGTGCATGATAGGAGGTAAAGCTTTGAAATGTGAACTGATATGTCGTAATTGTCTGACACACACAAGAACCAGAGACGTAAACAAAGTTCTAGCAGCCTTGTAAAGTCAACAGTTGTCGGGCTGAAGTAGAGATTTGGCATGTGTGCGCAGTCTACGCACACGTAGATGTACTGTACACACACACACTCACACACACCGTATCTGAAATAGGGCGAGACTTTGAGAAATGAACCATCAAATGGCTGACAAACAGCAGCCAAACACCCTTCATGTCACATTTAAAGAGACTGGTTGTGTCATAATACCGTTCCTTTCCAGGGACATCTTGGGGAGATGCCAAATTTTCAACATATGTAATTTCGCTCCAGGAACAAATCAAGTGTATCCAAAGTCAAAGATAGTGTAATGTAATTTCACTTGGCTCAAAAGAATTACGTCGGTTTCCATCCACAGGAATGTTTCCTAAACCAAGCAGAAAACAAGTGAGACTTCACTAATGTCAAATTCACCATCTGTGCTGGAAAGCAGTCAGGATTCGACGTGCCATTTGGTGCTGGTTTCATCATTTTCCTGGGATCTAATTCAAGGCACAGACGTGGTAAAGATTGTGTCTCCTGTCTGAAGTGTGTAACACATTGAGTGTGTGCCAATAGGAGTACAGAGCTCATCTAGCCTTGAGTTTACACAACCTAGAGTTGAACTCTACTTCTAACAACATTCACTTGCTCTCGTCTCTAAGTAGGCACAGGACTCTTCAACAACTGAACCCTAAGTGTGAACCCTTGATTTGTGCAGCCAGAAGGTAAGGTTGGACTACAAATCTACTGCATTTGGCAGCATTTTTGCACAACATTTTACCCTTTTTTGGGCAGGTGGAAAACTGGCACAAATGAGATCAGCGTCAGCACCCATGAATGCCATAACTTGCAAACAAATCTCATGTCCTTCTTCCCTTTTATTTGGAGAACAGACTGGATACACATACAGGCTGAGTCATTTTTCATCAGGCTCAAGTTTTTAGTCTGTTATGCCCGCCAGCTGTACTGCTGCTGTGTGTCTAAGGTGCAATCCTATCAATTATGGTGAATGGTAAATGGTGCATATACTGTAGCGCCTGCATCAAAGGCTCTTTAAAATGATTGTGCATCACATTCACACACATGTATACGCCGACGGAGGGGGAAACCATGCAAGGCACCACCAAGCGTCTCATCTGGAGAAATTAGGGGTTCAGTGTCTTGCTCAAGGACATTTCAACACTAACTTTGGGTATCCCGGGATCAAAATGGGAACCTTCCGTTCCCCAAGCGGCTGCTCTACCCTCCTGAGTCACTGCCGCCCCATTATGCTGCAGATAAACATCAACCACCCGAAAACTATAGAAGTGAACACTGAAGAAATTGCAGTGCACACTTACATGGCCAAACTTCAACATTTTCCACTTGTTGACTTACCGTTAAGGTCAGCTTTCTCAAATCGAACCCAAATGATTTTCTCTTTTTCGTCAGTCGTAGGTGCCCCAGTGTATGCCTGAGATGAGAACCACAGTAGGACATAAGAGTAGGTGAAAACAATTGTGCACCATTCTAGCAGTCTGACATCATCAGGTAAGAGGCCAATATTAAATAAACAATTACTCTAATCTAAAAGCTTGTGAGGGGATGCATTGTGAGCCCATTCCTATGCCTTGGACAAAACAGTTCTCTTTCACTCATCCACAACAACAATGCTGGAGCCTATGAGTGACCCAAAATAGGTTTAAAGTTGTTAAAATAATATCTCTTAGCCATAATCATATAATTTGACTCTGTACGTATTAGTGATTGCACAAAAGGTAACAATAATAGTAAACTGAAAAAAATATTCATAACTTTTCGCATAGTTTTGTACACCTGGACTTGCCTCATGGCACAACATTTGGGAACCACTGCCCTAGCCTTGTCACAATACAAATTGTCTTACTGTCTATAAAAGAGATTGACGAATAATTTACCTGGGGGACAACATCTTGCAAGAAGGTCACCACGCTTTCCATGTAAGTCTGTTCCCTGAAATAGCAACAACAAAAAGATGACTTGCCATAGCGGAACACCGGGTAAGTGCATTCATCATAATATAGTTCAGCTAGCACCCAAAGAAGAATAGTCCATTGTTCTAATTAATTCATTAATTAACAACAGATGAGCCATGACTCACACACTGATTTAGTGTTGCAACGGGAGACATGTGAGCGGAATAAATCAATGACATCTGTGAGCTAATGTGACAAATCCTCGATACCTCATGGAGCGTCGGAAAACCCCTCCGCCACCACATCATTAGGTCTGTCAGACCAACATCATCACCGGTGTAATTTACACTGTTGTTCTTAGTTTCAACTCTCATGAGTTGATGAGTCACTGAATGATCAGTGATTCATTAGCCAATAACAGATCACTCACGCAAGGCATTGACATGTGAATTTACATCGTTTTCACAGTGCCATGCAACTTGTATAATATTTTTTAGGGCTTATACACAGAAATACTGAGACTGAGGCTTAAATTAGTTTCATGTACTACTCCCTAACATCCTCCATTCCCATCTATTTATTATTTGGTACAGATTTCTTTTCAGTATTTTGTGGTTTGCATGTTGTGAGAGTGTCCTTACGTGGCAGCTTGTGCCCGCACCACAACCCCTCCAGCACAGCGGCTCGGCCTGCGCGGAGAGTCAGACATTTTGTCCTCCTGATTTTTAACCTGCATGGGTAGAAAGAGACAAGAAGACATGGGTGAAAACAGTTAATCGAACTAATCAATAAAATTATTATCAATTTGAATAAAATAATACATTTTCAAAAATAAAGATGTACAAGCTCACATGTGTCATGTTGTAAGATTCTGTGTGAGCCCAAGCTGGTTAAATGAGAACAATCAATTTAGTCGATGATAAAAAAAATAAGATTACATTTTTCTTTTTTCATCACTTTGTTGAAAGACTGCTTTCATTATCCGATTAATTGAAAAAGTAATCAGAATAATCATTAAGAAGATATTTCATAGTTTAAAGGAGTAGTTCACCCCCAAAATGACTTTTTCTATTGATTACTCATGCCATGGAGACTTGAGTTCAATAATATTTGTTTGTATTTCCTTTGACAAAATATGAATTATAGTAAATTTACCCCCATTGATTCCGGATGGGGACCCAAATGCATTCGGGTCCCCATCCGGAATCAATGGGGGTACATTTATTGTATTCAAATTATTGTCTTAGGAATGCTAGTTGGTACCCTGGGTTTTAAATAAATGTTCTGTCATTGCTGGATGATTATATCAAACCAGCTCATATTCCTCAAGCCTAGCATAGACTTTGTGACAGGTAACATGTCAGACGGTGGGACTCATTCATACGGTATCAGCCCTGTCACATTGTTTATTTTGAAGCTTTCCCACAGGCCACAGTTATCAGTTGTCAGCTGACAGCACAACAACCAAGCTCCTACATGTAACCTGTCAGATATATATATGTTGTTAAATTGTAATGTATCTGCAAGTGTTTGCATTTATCTGCAAAGGGTACTATTAATTTAATCCTGGAGCTATTACACCCTTAGTTTGGTAAATTTTCGTTCAGTCGGACCAAAGATACACATCCTGATCTACCTGTATGAGGTGGTATGAGAGCAGTTCAAACAATGAAGACTGTCTGAGAGTAGTTAATTTCTAGTGTGAATAGAACATCATTCACACTAACGACTGGAAAGATATCAATGACAATGCTTTTTTATTGGATGAGGACTGAGGAGGACAAGATCTTCACTGCCGTGATACGCTATAGTTGCAGAAAGAGCGAATACACTTCCCGGCACCGGCGCCTGCTGCGGAATTGCCACGACAGGCACAGAACAGGAGCGGCAGTTCGACCGCACGCACCGGCAGGTAGGACCGGCAGCCGCCGCACGGACCGGCAGGTAGGACCGGCGGCCGCCGCACAGACCGGCAGGTAGGACCGGCGGCCGCCGCACAGACCGGCAGGTAGGACCGGTAAATAGGTAAAGTTTTACTGAGGTTAATGTTAGGGTTAGGGTTAGGTAACGGTCCGGCACCTGCCGCGGCAGTGTCGCGGCACCCGCCGGTGCCAGGAATTGTATTCGCTGTCCCTCTATAGTTGTATCAATTTCAAAGCGTAAAAAATATGGAGCTTTGGGTTTTTGTGACAAGGATTATGATGAAAAGAAGAGGCAAGCCGCTATTTCCTAGTTAGTGTATAAGTGAGTGCAGAACAATGAAAGTACAGTGTAGTATTTGAAATAGCCTTAGACCAGGGTTGTCCAAACCTTTTTCAAAGGGGGCCACATTAGAAAATATGAAAAGACACAAGGGACAATTATTATCTCCTGACAAAATGTACTTTCGGTCGGACCATATCAAAGTCACATAATGCGTCATAATTAAAATGTTCTACCATTATCAATATTTAATATTAATGGTCTTTTGTCAGGTGTGTAGTCTGAACAAAACACAAATAACTTACATTACCAAATATGTTACCAGACATTCAAGGTAAAATAAATACAGTAAAATAGCCTTTCTTTGACCATTTCAGAACAGGGAACAAGGAATCCTGACAAATTATACTATAAAATATTCTTGTTTGACGGTGCTGGAGGGCCATTTTATAATACAATTTGTGAATGAAGCCGCGGGCCGTATAAAATTTGTCCCCATGCATGCTGCAATTTCCCCCAAGGCAGCACTTTGGACACTGCTGCCTTAGACCTTAACCAAAGAAGTGGCAGTGAAGCAAATCCGTCTTCTCCATCGCCACTTTTCTTTCCCCCAGCAGATGCTCAAAAGTACACGAATAGTCTATTCTAGTGTATGTGGTCTGTGGTGTAGACAAACATGTAAACACATAAATCCCAAGCTTCTTAATATCTCAATAAATGCTCAGAATTATGATGTAGCAGGTAAGTACACCGGTAGAAAATGCCCTGTGAGTCGTCTGTAATCTTCAGTTGACTGTACAGACGTGCAGTTTTCAGCGAATCTGACAACGAAGTCCACAAAATATACAAATTATAATAATTCCAAATGTTCTCACCAGATACCATGAGCCACACAACCAACATACTTTAACAAGACATGATTGTATGTGGCTTATGTTTACAAATTCTGGGCCAGTAGTGGCCTGTAGTGAAGAAACAATGTATATCTATCAACTATCAAAAAAGTATTCTGGTCCGAACGAAAGAAGCATGTGAAAGTGATGGTAGATGCATTTAAACAGACAGGACCTGTGGTGGACTGCTGTCAACTGTCACTACAGGCCATCATCTTCAACCAAGTTGACCAACATATTGATTTACATACAATACAGACTGTCACAACTACACAAGTGACAAGCAAGAGCCAGCTGTTCATGACAAAAGCTTTTGCAGCTAAAAATATCTTCACTTTTTGAAGTGTGGTACATCTATAATAATGATATTAATGTTATTATTATTATAATAATAATATTACGTTCACAATAGATTAACAGCAGATATGTTTACATGTCGTAGAGACAGAGGGTTAAACACTAAGATAATAACAATTATGTGTCTGTTTTAATGTAGGTCTTACTGTGACTGTGTACCAGAATGGACAATTGGCACAAATAAATATCTCAAAGCCATTGTCTTTAGCATTCTATGTCTGCTATGAAAACATGTCTCTACTAAACATTAGAAATACTGTCAGACCAGAAGTTCCAATTCATTTCTTGTGGACAAGCTTGGACTGTTAGCTCTGTGCTTTCTTAGTAAACCATGATAATAACCAAAAAAAGAAGAGAAACAAATCTATTGTATAAACACACTGAACAATGGCAGCGTGTGCAACCCCTATCCTTCCACATTCAGACATATTTGTGAAGAGAGCCAAACGTCAGCCAAAACAACACACAGCTAACACTGGGCTAGGTGGCTAAAGTTACATTGATATTACATTAGCGCACAAGCTAGCCACTGCTGCTAGCTGACCAAAACAACGTCGTTTTTGCTTGAACGGTGAATAAAAGCACAGTGTTTAAGAGGGTGGACACAAAGCCAAGATATTGCCGTTGTGTGTAAAGACATTGTCATTCTTACTGTTGTGTCCAGTTGATCGATATGGAGCTCTGTCCAGAAACACCGTCAAAACAAACTGAAGCAAAGGAGTTTACGGAAGTGTGCGGCCAGACAGCCCAGCCAATCAGGAGCCGTCGGGAGTTTTCACCGACCAATGGGCGTTCGGGGGAGGCGGGTTATGTAAAGAGCTGACCTCGTTCGGCACAACGAGACTACAGCTCCTTGTCACAAATAACCCCGTGGCATGGCGGTATTAATGTCAGGGCGTCTCGGTGATGTTAACGCTGTCTTTTTTTGCAGCGGGAGGGACGGCTGTCCTCGCCCGGGGCGAACGCTACATTTAGAAAACACCTGTTTGTTTACATCTGGGCCTCGCGAGATCGAGCTACACATGTGTGTTTGTCCGTCGTACATGGAGGGTGAACTGCAGCAGCTTTTGATTTGATGTCTCCACCTAGCGGAGGTAAATCGTTATTGCGGTTTATGCTGTTATTTTTAAACGGGATTCAATATCAATTTGCCAAATGAATGCAGTCCAGACTCCAGAGGTGGAAAAGGTGCTCATATTTTAAAGTAAAAAGTATCAATACTGCACTGTAGATGTACTCCGTTACAAGTAAATGTCATAAATGTCCAGAATTCAAAATGTACTTGAGTAAAAGTATGAAAGTATTTGCATCAAAATGTACTTAAAGTACTAAGAGTAAAAGTACTAAATGTTTGAAAATAGCAGATCTCCAAGCTCACAACACGTCGCTATGCGTTGCGTTGAGAGCTTGTAGATCGGCTATTTTCAAATGGCCAAGGTATAGAATAGGGCTACATTTATTAATGTTTGTTTTATAATATTATAATTTATATCTGCAAAGTAACTAGTTAAAGTTTTCAAATAAATGTAGTGGAGTAAAAGTACAATATTTGGATTCGAGATGTAGTGGAGTAGAAGTAAAAGTATTGGAAATACTCAAGTAAAGTACAAATACCTCAAAACTGTACTCAAGTACAGTACTTAAGTAAAATTACTTTACACCTCTAATGCAGTCACATTAGATTTTCACTATGCTTTTTTTCTTTCATATTTTTTATCTCAAATGGTAGCTAGTTTGTGGTTGTTTGTTTTACTAGAACCTTCTTCAAAGAGAAGCAACACTTCAGGGATTACATGGTGTCCTTGCAGCACATCATACTGCATAATAATGTGACATGATTTCTGAGTCTGTCTGTATGGTGGACAGTACCACTACATGTCTGTAGCCTATTGTACCTTTGACCCACTGTATTTCTAGGAGATACATTATTATTATTATTAATTAACCACTTGTGCCCCATTTCAAATGGAGTGAAAATTACCAATCTACAAGCTCACAACACCCCATGGTGCATTGTGAGCTTGTAGATCGTCTATTTTCACTATTATTTATATTTTCTAAGATTTCCTCAAAATTAAAAATGTAATCTTTGACCCTTCAGGCGGAATGTCTAAATTGCATGACTTACTTTTACTTTAGACCTACTTTTGAATTAGTATTTTTTAAAAGCATGTACACCAGTACTTAACTCAGGAGCTACAAATGTGACTGAGCACCTACTGTACCAAGACAGAAATAGCCATCTTCGGCTTACTTCCCGTATCTGCGTGAAGTAGGTAGCCACCTTTTTAGGTGACCGAAAGCAGGTTTCCAATGGAAGTGAACGTGAACACAGCTTGTGAGCGATTCTTTATCCCCATGGTCACTAAATATTGGACAATGAACTTTATTATCAACCTTTCTCTGTCCAAGCAACACTCTCTCCTGGGATCTAGCACCACTATACGCTATATATGCGCTAGGGATGGGATGATACACGATATTATCGTATATCGTGATAAAAACACTCACGATAATCGTATTGTGGAGATTACATTTATCGTGAAATCGTCCTCCGTCATGCACTGGGATCAATTCAACTTTTATTTGCCGAGCTGCATATCCGGTATCACTTAAACCCTCCATAATTGGTAAAAGATACTTATAATGTACTTTTTTTCACTATGTATCAAATGTCTTTGCCAAAAAAATAGCCGATCTACAAGCTCACATCGCGTCGCACTGCAACACGTTGTGAGCTTGTAGATCTGCTATTTTTTGGCAAATGTTCTGCCCCTGGATAATGGATGTTGGGGAAATGGCGATTTCTTTGGTCACAATAATCGTGATATGACATTTTCATATCGTCCCATCCCTAACATTAGCAAGATTTCCACCAGATGCGGCACACACTTTCTTTCCATTTCTTCTCTAGTGGCTCCAATTGGGGTGGTGTACTGTAGCTTCTTATATTAACAATCTTTGGCACCTAATATTACTTGGAGTTAAGCTGATAACATGGATTCACTCACACATTCTTCACTGTATCAGTCTGGACTTGGGCCCATAGGGAGCGAGTATGAAATATCAGAAAATTGACCGGGCCAATCAGTGAATGCGTTACACTGTTCAGTTGAAGCAGTCACTGATTGGCCCAGTCCATTTTCTGCTGTCTCATACTCGCTCCCTATGGGCCGAAGTCCAGACTGATACCATGGAGGAACTGGCAAATGCCAGGCTATATGACCAGGAGTATCCATACTCTTTCACTCAAGTACTCAGGTTGAGTACTTTGTCCACCACTGCACGTTTGTGCTCGCGCGTGGGTGTGTGTGTGTGTGTGTGCGTGCGTGCGTGCGTGTGAGCCGCATGCTGCTTAAATAACCTGATTATGTTCTTGCTGGGCAGTCATACGGTGCAATAACAACAACCCTACAGTAGTCTGTGTACAGATTTCGTTGAATTCCTTGCTCCAGGCTTATTTTCAATATCCAGGTGCTGATCTGTTTCTGGGCAGGCAACCAAGCACTCACCTGTGGTGAACTCTGTATTGTACCATCTTGTCTTGGCAGGAAAGATGTGCAGATGCAGCGAGCTTCCTTTAAGCCTTTGATCAGTTCTTTTGTGCCAAGGACAAAGGTAGCTAGTGCATCCATCGTTTCAGAAAGCTGCATCCCACCTGCTTTTGATAATGAATGCAACAGGATTAGCTGCAAATGCTACCGAGAAGCCATTATTATGGTGATCCCCGTACTCGGTGATGTAATTGCACCTTGAAAATGGGCCCGTAATCCAGGGATTAGACACATTAACATGCTTGGAGTGGAGTAAACCTCATTTCCATAGCATTGACAGTGACTTGTTCAGAATGTGGCATCATGCCTCCATCTCTTTGGTTTATTCTTTTCGTGCTGAAAATGAGAACAGTCTAAAAGTGAGCAATCTGAACACGTGCTTGTAGGCTATATAACATAACATACAGTAATATCATACTGTTTGTGAGGCTCTTCCACAAATATGTTCTATTTAAAAAAATGTCAAATTCAGATTACGACTCTACGATTTAGGCACTTTCAAGATGACGTCCCTATTTTGGACAAGTCATTACAGAGGCAAACATTTCAAAAACATTTAGATCTACAGTACAAGCTCACAAAGCATCAAACGTGTGTTGCCATTTTATCCATCTGACATACGATGAAGTTTAAAATAGGCCTTAAGGAGTAGTTCACACCCAAAATGACTTTTTTTCTATTGATTACTCACACCATGGAGAGTAATCAACAGAGAGAGTAATCAATAGAAAAGACTAAAGTCATTTTTCCATTTAAATGGAATGTAACTCAACAGGTTATGAAAGTATTCTCTTTGAATTATCCTAGAATAAGAGGAGCTGTCTTGAACTGCAGTGGTTCTAAACCTTTTCTATGTCACGGCCTACTTGAAGATCTTGAAAGCGTTCGCGGCCCCGCTGGGCCCCGTAGGGTCCCGGCCCACAGTTTGAGAACAGTTCTATTGAGAGCTCAGCTGGGTAGCTTTGACAGGCAGCATTTTGAAGCTCTATCCCCCTCATTATCTCCTTCTTTCTCTCTATCCCCCTCAGTCCCTCTCTCTTTCCCTCTGTCTCTCTCTCTCTCTCTCCCTCTCTCTCCCTCTCTCTCTCTCTCTCCCCCCCCCCCCCCCCCCCCCCCCAGATGTTTTTGGTAACCTTCTGCAGGATATGTGTGACTCAGCCCCTCATCTTACATTACACTCAACGATGCACTCTTTCACACACCACTGACTTCACAGGTTGTCACATCTCATCGAACCTGTTTTCTATTCTTTTCGTTTTTCTAATAAGTTACGATGAAACCTTTTGGACAGTTGTAGACGTGTATGTCACTGTACTTGAGCCAGTTTGTGACAGGTGCAATGACTTCAGTGACCAAAGCTTGACATCCCTGGCTTGTCTCTGTGTTATTGCATATTCAGTACAATTATACACACACACACACACACACACACACACACACGCACACGCACGCGCGCGCGCACACACACACACACACACACACACACACACACACACACACACACACACGGACACACACGGACACACATGGACACACACAGACACACACTCTCACACACGCACAAATCACACACTCGCATGCATTCACGTACTGTACACACATGCATACGCACACACAGACACACACACACACACACACACACACACACACACACACACACAGACACACACACACACACACACACACACACTCACACGGACACACACAGACACACACACACTCTCACACACGCACAAATCACACACTCGCATGCATTCACGTACTGTACACACATGCATACGCACACACAGAGGCAGGCACACACACACACACACACACACACACACACACACACACACACACACACACACACACACACACACACACACACACACACACACACAGAGACATACACAGAAACAGTGGAAGCCATTCAACATGAGCTGCAGTGTTGTAATTACTTTCCATTTGATGTGAGAAATTATTCAAAGTCAATGAGACGTAAAGTGTTTCTCAGTCAGTCACAGGAACTGGTCATGTTTACTTCCCCCCAGCCCATCATTTGCTCTGTCTGTCTCCCACTCACATTTATTCTCTCTGTCTTACTGTCACACACATTCCACCACACTGTATCACATGCCTCATTTAGCTGCACGCCACGGCGGCGTGTGTGTGTGTGTGTGTGTGTGTGTGTGTGTGTGTGTGTGTGTGTGTGTGTGTGTGTGTGTGTGTGTGTGTGTGTGTGTGTGTGTGTGTGTGTGTGTGTGTGTGTGTGTGTACCCCAGTATCTGTCTTGTGTAGTGGGATTTTTGCAAGTATTCAAAAAATGGGTCAGATGGTGGTCTTGTGCGTACTGTAGATACAGTTCCACTCAGTGATCAACTAGCTGTGTGAATACATAGCAAAATACATAGCACTTAAACAATGTTGATGAATGTTATGACCTGTCCAGAAATCCCTATTCAGAATTCCCATAGACTTGTTTAATAATTGTTTAATATTGCGCCAAATAGAAAGTGTGTTCCAAAAGAAACAAATAGGGATGGGACAATACGCGATATTATCGTTTATCGTGATAAAAAACAGAGATTTAATTTATTGTGATATCGTCCTCCGTCATGCACTGGGATCAATTCACCTTTTATTTGAAGAGCTGCATATCCGGTACCACTTAAACCCTCTATAGTTGGTAAAAGGTACTTTTATACCTATATACTTGATAGTCTTTTTTTCACTCTCTATCAAATGTCTTTGGCAAAAAATAGACGATCTACAAGCTCACAATGCGTCTCGTTGTGACGCGTTGTGAGCTTGTAGATCTGCTATTTTTTTGGCAAATGTTCCGCCCCAGGATAATGGATTTTGATTATCGCGATAATATCGTAAATTGTGATTTCTTTGGTCACAGTAATTGTGATAAGACATTTTCATATCGTCCCATCCCTATAGAAACAAATGATCCCGGCATTTGGATATGAAGCATTAACTGACGGGGAGAAAACTAATGTTACTGCCGCTGAATTAGTAAAAGTTTCGCCAGAAACAGACATGTATCAAATATAACTGACTAACTATCATAAACTATACAGAGCAAACTCCCCGACAATATCACCCAGACAGCTTGTTTAATTTTGGACCACAATTCCTATATGAGAAGATTTTAAGATGATCCATTTTATTCTCTATATCGTCGTTGTCTGGTGGAAACCTTGTATGTCCAAAACCGTTTGTTTTGTAAAATCATCTAAAAAAATTAACTAAACTAGTGAAAACAGCCGATCTACAAGCATACATGTGTGCTTGTAGATCTGCTGTTTTCACTAGTTTTGTGCGACGGTCTTGTATGATGAAGCAGGGCTTTGCTTTACAAAAAGACGTACACATTTGAAACTTGGAGATACAAGGTTTCTACCCGACAGTGACGATATATTCTCCACTCTATATAGGGATGCTAGGGTTCACGACGACACGACAGGAACTACACGGACAAGCCTTTAAGATGATGCACGTGGCCCACATGGTTGTCATCAAACAACTGGATCATGCTCCTATCCTGTCCATGCTTCAGTGTGCGTCAGACAGCAGGTGAGGAGGCTGATTAAGAAGTTAGTCAGACGAGGATCAGACCTCTTCCTGGCAGTGACCTCCAGTCACTGTCCTGAACACAGTCACATGAACATGTCCTTCACGTCACGTCCTATCACCGCCCCAGCCCACATAAAACACCTAAACATATAGCAGGATGAAACCTGCATAATGTACTATTATTCTAGCCAAATGTAACATATTGATTATACAGCAAAGGTCTTTAATCTTTAGCTAATACTGTACATGAATGTCTTTGTAATGCTAGGCCTACTAGGTCCTTAACAGTTGCACTATGCAAGTTGGGAATAGATTATTACTGATTCAGTATGCAAGCTGGACAACGATGAGTCAACAGTGTGGCCTGCGTGTGCATGCGTGTGTGTGTGTGTGTGTGTGTGTGTGTGTGTGTGTGTGTGTGTGTGTGTGTGTGTGTGTGTGTGTGTGTGTGTGTGTGTGTGTGTGTGTGTGTGTGCGTGCGTGCACGCAGGGGTGTCAATTGGGTATGGCAGGGGTATGCAGCTGCCATACCCTGCGTCTAGGGGGGACATTCAACGTTACTTTTAAATGTAAATCCATGGAATGTCTCTTCGAGATCTGTACTGGTTATTATGTTGCTAAATTACAGTAAAATAACTACTGTACAAATGCAACATTTAACAAACTGGTCACTTTAACAAGGTATTATAAATTATATTCTCCACACTTGTATTCTCCCCATCTTGACAACTGGTATATTCCTAAGTTCTGCAGGTCAGCTGCACAGGTGCAATCCATTACTATTACTATTACTAACATGCCAAGTTGGAATGGTTGTTCAAGTGCAGCTAGCACTTGAACAACCATTCCAGGCTGCCATATCCAGCCCAGAAACTGTAGAAACCCGGGGAAAAAGCGGACAAAACCAGATTTTTATGGGCGTGCGCATTGACGACTCCCATCTTTGCCATACCCTAGCTTTTGCTGAACTGACGCCACTGCGTGCATGTGCACGCATGCACGTTGTTATTGGCCGGATAAGCAACTGCAGCTCTTCTCTTGTGTCGGCTTTACTATCCTCCTACTGACCTAATAATTCATCGTTTATAACTTCATCAACTGTCTAAATCAAAAACATACTATGCAATAGACAGTAGTGGATTGTCAGCCATCCCTTAACAAAAGGTATTCAAAAACCTGGATATTTGCCAGGATAATAAAGTAGGGAGAATGAACTGAAATAGAAAAGAAATAGATAAGAGCACTTTACAGGCCCTTGAAGGCCAAGAGTCAAACAAGTCAAGCAAGTAATCTCTATTTTATAAACTACTCCATTCACTGCTGTAGTGTCCATTCAAACTATTAATGTACAGGTTCACTGCTGTAGGGTCCCTAGTAGTCCCTTCAAACTGTGACTGTTTTTCATGTAGCCTGGGATCAATACCATTTTCCCCTTTAACCAAGAATAGGGACACCAGTTGAAAGTCAACTGGTTTTATAAATATTTAACAAGAGCTTTGTGACTGAATAATAGCTGCTATACACTGGATCAAATGGACACAGGTTCTTTTTTTCTCCCTCCAAATCCTAAAAAGTTACAGTTTTGGACATACAGTGACCTCACCTTATCTATCACCTCTCTGATGTAAAATTAATGTTTTTTTTATTTTACTGTATGTGTGTCATGATGATGATGCCACTGTTATAGTTTTATTTCTACTATGAGGTCAAGTGGTTCAACCATATAGTCCTGATTTCTTTCATTAGTTTTAGTCTTCATTTTTCCAGGGTACTGGAAAAGCTTCACTGAACATGAATGCTCTTTTTCAGCAACGCCCTGCCTTATACAGTTACACATTCACACCTGGGAGCTGCCCAGTACAACCACCGTCTCATTAAGCCTGATTTATACTTCATAACCAAGTATAAATGAGGCATTATACAGTTGGCCACTGAGCTGCTCCACTGTTGTTAGGGCACGCTCCTGTAATCTTTTAGAGGACCGCACCGCTGTATGTTTACACAAACTTGTAGTGTGTGCCTTGCTTGACCTACATCCACGGCCCCTCTCATTAATGAAAAGAGGAAGTCTGTTTCAAGTATATTGAGTGGTTTGCCAATTAACGTTGAGGTTACACAGAAATAACTCCCATTTCCAGCCAGGTACCGTGGCAGTAGTAGTGGCCACCCCTGACCACATGATGGCAGTGTGACTCTAGTGCTAGAACTTCCTACTGATGCCAGCCAGTCTCTTTGTTCTCCTGCCAATTTCTGCTGCCTTTTTTTCCTGCCTCCTTGTAACATGAGAGAAGAGAGAAAGACAACAACATAAAAAAAATGTATCCCCGGGTTAAAATAAATAGCCTTTCACAGTTAATTTAATTGACTATTTTGTACAAAATCGAGGTAATGCTGCCTCTCCCGCAACAGCAAACAAGAATAGCATTGCTTGGGCAATCAGTTGCCACGCCAACACAAAGACTTCAGCCTTGTTCTATCACAACAAGAGCCACCACAACTGAAGTTCACACAGTACCGAGCACACACACGCACACACACACGCACGCACACACACACACACACACACACACACACACACACACACACACACACACACACACACACACACACACACACACACACACACACACACACACACACACACATTTTGTATATGACTATAACCTCCTCATAAAGGAGTAACACACATTCTCTGCAGTACAAAGGATAAGGAAGGATTAAGAAAGAAGGGAAGGCGAGCATAAAGAAAACACAACATTTTACATTAGAGGATAATTATATGTCACTTTGCAGAGCAACTGAACAGCCAGTGTTGTTTAGCACATCACTAAATAGCTCATGTCGTGGCTGTCAGGTGGAAACTGTCCAAAAACGGTTCGGGATTCAAATTCTAAAGGGGACAATAGCAGATCTACAAGCTCAAAACGCGTCCCATGCCATGCCTTTTGAGCGTCTATTTTTTTCACCTTGTGTAACACGGAAATATAATGATCATGAAGTATGGAATCAATGTATGGAAAAACTAAACAAGTTAAAATATATAAGAGGTTTATGCCCGACAGGCAGCAACAATATGCTTAAATGCTATGCTGCACAACAAAGAATAAACAGTGTGATGGACAGACAGTGAGTGATGGTGGACAACAGAATACACACCAGTAGTAGTGTGCAAGGTATCACTGCTGGAACATCAGAAAAGATACAATGGATACGTATGTACAGTAATCTAGCCTACAGTAGCAGTTAAAAGAGATGATTATTATTATATGAATAACAAGACATGGCGCGGCAACAGACGCGGGATTGAGCCCCATGAGGCACACCTGAGGAAGCCGTTAGGTGAGGGAGTGCCAAGTGTCCACACTGAGCGTCACTTTTGGAGCAACAGAAAGCTCCGGTTGAATGAGTCAAGGGATTTTGTGCTGTGGGTTGTTTATTTTAATGTACTGTACCTTTTTAAAGTTTGTATTTATGAGTTTTGACTAATAATTAAGTAAACTAAACTAACTGTAATCCAGTGGTTCTCAACCAGTGGTACGGGAACCACCAGTGGTCCTGAGGGGGTTCCAGGTGGTCCACAGTTAAATGATGGAGAGAATAGGGAAGCCAAATGGACCGGTTTCATTTCACGCAATGAAGAGTTAAATTATTGTTAAACATCTGCATTAATTAATGAATGCATTCTTAATTTACAAGAATAAACAATTAGAGAATGCAGAAGAATTGTTATTTTGATCAACATTTGCCTGTTTATCTCTCCTATGGCACCAACGTCAATACAGCATGGATTATAAATCTTATCCAACACTAACAAAATATTAGTTTTTTGGAGGCTAAATCTAATCAAATGTTGGTCCATGGCTCAAATGGCGAATAAATAATGGACCTTGATATGAAGAGGCTGGGAAACCACTGGTATAATCAATATGTTAAGTTGGGCTATCGCATAATAGTACATTATGCAGGTTTCACCCTGCTATGTTTAGGTGTTTTATGTGATAGGACGTGACGTGAAGGACATGTTCATGTGTTCAGTGCTCAGTGTGTTCAGGACAGTGACTGGAGGTCACTGCCAGGAAGAGGTCTGATCCTCGTCTGACTAACTTCTTAATCAGCCTCCTCACCTGCTGTCTGACGTGTGTGTGTGTGTGTGTGTGTGTGTGTGTGTGCGTGCGCGCCATGCGTGCGTGCATGTGTGTGTGTGCGTGTGACGCGCGCATGTCTCTGAGTGTCCGTTGTAGGTGTTGCTGTTCTCGCCTGTCCTGCTGTCTCCAGCTGTGCGTCTACCGCCCCCCACAGGCAGAGTGAGGTTACCCCACGCTGAACTGTTTAATTGTCTGCCTGTCCCATGGCCACCGGTGTGTGTGTGTGTGTATGTGTGTGTGTGTGTGTGTCTGAGTGTGCACGTGTATTCCCACTGCGCAGAGCAAGACAAGGCCTCTGCACGCACACACACACACACACACGCACACACCACACACACACACACACACACACACACACACACACACACACACACACACACACACACACACACACACACACACACACACACACACACACACGCAGGTCTGAAGGAGAAACCTGTCCTGTCATGCTGTGTGTGACCATACACGAACAACCTCTCTTTCTATTCCTCTAAAATCTTTCCCTCCCTCCCTCATTCTCTCTTCCTTCCTCATTCTCTCCATCTCTCCATCTCTGTTTTTGCCAGACCAACGCTGTGAGTGGTCCACCATTACAAATGCACTCAACATGCATACTGAAACATTTGCACACCACTCATCCTGCTGGTTGGAGCGTGCCAAAACGTTCATAAATGCGCACGCACACGCGCGCGCACGCACACGCACACACACACACACACACACACACACACACACACACACACACACACACACACACACACACACACACACAGACTTGACTTGCAGGAAACACAAACAGCAGGCCTCATACCTTGTTTACAGTAGCTGTGTATTTGATATGAAGTACTGTATGATGTATCACATTATACAGGCTCAATGGGAAGAGAACATTTGTTGTTGATGCATAAACCTTTCCGTGATGAACAGGGACATGTGTTTGTTGAATAAATAAAGGACATAGTGATATTTTTCTCGCTGAAACTCCCCCCAATTCATCAGTTTAGCTTTTGTGTCATCGACATACCTGCATTTATTATTTTTTACAACCCACTTCACGTTCAGATGGAAACACTTCTAATGTAATATTTCTTTTTAACTCTTATTTTTAAATTATTTAATGCGTTTCTGTTTGAATTTGATCACAGAGCATCCAATTATTTAATAAATTAAGCCTGAGCTGTATTTCATTGTACGACAGTCTAAT